>NW_009188252.1:0-72320 GCF_000690835.1 Fulmarus glacialis | reverse complement strand
GCAGTGACTAAAGTTGTTCCAGATTAATAAAACTTCAAAATAAAAAACAGTTGATGCTGAATTCCTGTTCAAGAAAAAAACATAGAATAGTTCACGTCAGTACTTCATCTAGGTTCAGTTCAATTAACTGTACTTATATGAAAACCAGTGGAAAAATGCTGCCTTGTTTACTGTGTTTCTTCTAACCTTTCAGATAGGGTTACTGGGCCTCTACTTAATAAGAATTTTTAAGTGAAAGCTCAGCCTTTAAATGCTTTCCAGCTTGCTGCCAGAAATGATGCTGAACTCTGTACAGCAACAGGAACTACCAATTTACCTTCCTTCTCTATTCACTCCTGTCAGACATTACTAGCCCTCTCTCCTTTGTCCTACCCATCCTATGGAGTCGTATCTCATGTGTGCCAAAACTTGCTTCTCTGTTCCCATCAAGCACCTCCTATTCCCTCCTGCATTCCCACTCTGCCTTTCCTTCATCTCATCTAGTACTCAGCTGCATCTCCACAGGCTCCAGACAGCCTTTTCAGTGATGCTTTTTCCCCAGCTCCTTCCTTAGCTATGTCTGAACCAGTTTTTCCTAGTGCTTCATTCCTTTCCATTCTTTTTCACCTTCTTGATAGTCTCTCCTTACCTCTAGCAAAAAAGGCCTGAATCTCTAAAAGCATCCAAATTCCTATCCCAGTGGGATATATCACAGGTATTAGTCATCTTTATTGTGCCAGTCCAAACTTGAACCTGCAAAAATTTAGTAGAGCCCACAGTCTCACACCCAAACTAGTGACAGGTAGTAGATACATTTAAAATGATCAGCTGGTAAAGAATATACTCACCAACCTGTAATGGCAGAGTTGAATTCAGCTGTGAAATAAATATTTGAAAGAGTCTTGTAAGTAAAATGTAAGTATTTAGTATAAGTGGCCTGAATTAGGACAGAGTGTCAGATTACAATTGAATTGTAATTGCAGGAATTTTTAATTTTTTCACAGTTGACGTTAAAAAAAATGATTGTTAACTAAGGGTTTTAGATGGCTTGTTTTGTTCATTTTAGCTCAAGCCAAATATTCTATATATTTGAGTGTTTTTTAAAAATGCAAATTTGATGCACAAAATATGTCAATACAGGGAAATCATTATTTTTTCCATGTGAAGCAGTTCAGTGAAATATCTAACTATATGTGAAAACTCAAAGAACAAATGCAACTAATAAATCACAACCAGAGTTGCCTCAGTTCTGTTACACTTGCTTAAGATTATGAAACAAAACACTTTTTTTTAATTGGTTGTTCCTTGTTGCTTTCTATACAGTGCTGCTTTCCCTGTGAGATTTAAAATGATAAGCAACTGGAAATTAGGAAAAGAATTAGTCCATTATTCTGTAGCACTGACACAATGATTAATTATATTAGTTTACTGCCCCTTCTGCTTTAAAACCCTGCAGTCATAAAATGAGTTTTGTTCAATATTCCAGAAGGGATATGAGAATTAAATTTATACAATTTAACAAATTCCTGCAGGAAAGCCATACTCATCTAAAACAGTAGATGGATGAATCCTCTAATTTACAATAATATGCAGATGGCATACCCCTTCCTAAGCAATGCACAGATAAGGAAGCTTCCTAAATGAATCAGAAAAAAAGACTGTGAAAGGACATCGGTGGAAATAGATCAGGCAAGTCTGAGCTGGTGCATTTTCCTGGAAAGCACTCAAAAACTTTTTACTGTGATTCTATCTATACCTAATAATTATACTTTCTTTTATCTAGTTCTTTTTAAACCACCTAATATTTTAAACATTCTCAGCATTTTCAAAAACCTACTGAACATGAAAGAAGTAAATGGCTACTAGGGCCTAAGGGAAGCAGATGGAGGTTTAAAATCACTGCCATACAAGACAAATCCCCACATCTTCCATGCCTGTGGTAATAACATATTTTAGGAAGAGTATCTTACTTTTGAGGAACAATGTTTCTGCCACATTTTAATGTTGGAAAACACCCAAATGCAATCTTACCTTCCCATGGTATGCCTTTTGCATGACATTATTACATAAATCAAAATCTTTGCTTTTCATTAACTGACTTTTTTTTCTCTCCAGAATTATGAATAATATCAGAGTTCTGGAAAATTAAATACGAATCTTAACCACAAAACAGCTATGGCAACAGAAGCAAGACTCTGCAGCTAACCTTTGCGCCTCAGCCCTGAGAGGGACACTGTTTTCCGTTTTTAGATTATCAAAATAAACTGACTGCAAAGCATTACTTCTGTGTTTAAATGAATAATACAAAACAAAACAAAGCTTTATATAAAGAATGCAAGGGCTTTACAGGATCAGGGTCTACACAATTATCAAGTAGATTTGATCAAAGAATTTGGATGTTTGTACTGCAATATAATCAGGACATAGCTACATCATTGGGAAAGAGGAAAAAAGTAGCAGTAAAGTTGAGGGACATATTTGGCTTGATTCAGTAAATTGGCATTTCATATCACTAATATGCTGTATTTCAGTAAAGTAGCTCTTAGATGACCTTTTCTGTAATCTCTGGATAAACTGGATTATTATGGGCAAATGGAGAAAGCTAGCAATACACGTTACCTAAGAATACTTTTAATATCAAAATTAAACCCTCTACTTTATTGCAAATTCAGTTCTTAATGAAAAGAGACATACTGTTAAATATGAAAGAATACCAAAGTATTCAGCTTCTAAGCCAGAAAAATCTAGATAATGAAAATTTACTCATTTTAGGATAAATTAATTTTGTATTTTTCAACTCATTTAAATTGCATGACACACATAAATCGCATTTGACACGTAAATAAACTCAAAGCCAAAGCCATACAAAAAAACCCCCCACCGCCTGCACGGCAACGGCAGCTGCAGGCCGCGTGTGCTCACCCTGCGAGCGCAGAAGGGGCTGGCGGGAGTGAGGGGCCTGCTCACGCAGGGAGGGAAGAAACGAAGGTGAGGGCCCCGTGCAGCCTCTCCCTGCAGGCAGGCAGCAGAGCTGGAGGCCCGGGTGTTTCTCCCTCACAGGAGACGTTTCTCCCTCCTTCTTCAGCCTACTTCCTCCCTCGGGTGGCACCTCGGCAGCACACGGGAGGTCTGGGCAACTCCACAGCAGGCAAGGGGCAGAGGCCACCACCCGCCAGGCACTCAGCTTTCACACTTACGCTCTGCTGCCCGAGCAGCTCCACACGTGCCTGCAGCAGGTAAGCGCATGCGAGGGCAATGCAAAGGTAGTCTCACCTGGACAAGAAGGACTAAAACACTCTCTTCCTTGAACTATTTAAGGGATGATGAAGTTAATTCAGGGCTGGGGGTGGAGCCGGGGGGGAATAAAAATCCTAACTCTCACCGTGCTGTTTAACCCCAGTCATTCCCCTGGGCACACACCGTCCTGGAAGTCAGACCCTAACCTCTGGCTCAGCCACGCCCCGCGCAGCAACCGAGAAGCAGCCTTACCAAACCCTCTCTCGCCACACAGGGCCCGGGAGCGGCCACCCCCACCCCGCGCCACCCTCTGTGCCTGGGGCTTTTGTCAGAGCTGCAGTGGTGCTCGTGAGCACTGGGTGTGTGCGCTGTCCTGGGTGGGCCTGGTAATTGCTCAACAATTAGTAAAAGCACGATGTTCTGTTCCCTGAAATTGCTACAGCAAGGGTGGCGGTCAGACCTGCACCCAGTGACCCACGTCCACCTTGGCCCTCCACACATGCCTCAGCTTGTGGTGCCCTTAACTCAATTGTGGTTTTTTTTTAATTTAACTTGTTCATAAGTTGTTATTGCAGGTTTCTTTAAACCTATGGAGTTGCTGCTTGCCCCTCCCTAACACTGAAATTCAGAGCACTCCCCGAAGACTCCCACACGGAGGTTTGCTACTGCCTTGCTACACCTCATCACCCCAGCCCAGGCAGTAGCCGAACCATGGCTGTCCCAGTCTCCAGCCCAGTACTGGACCAGTCCCACCTGCCTCTCTAATGTGCTATGAACAGGCACACTCACCTGCTCTGACCCACCGGTGTGTTCCATTTACCACTGTAACTTTGGGTTGGTCTTTGGTAGCCATGGGATATATCCTGCAGGTGAATCCAGGCTCAGCGCTGTGTATTCATAAATTTTGGTCTGTTCATAAAATTCTGTGGGAGAAGTTGAACAGTAGGAGTTACTGCCTGGCCTGCCTGTAACAAAGAGCTTAACCCTTGGCATCAGATTAACTCAGACCCAGATAGGTTTATCTTAGAAAAAAACCCAATATTCTTAAATACTGGTATTTCTAATATATGTTAAGAACATCACATGTAATCGTACTTCAACTAATTACACTTGTTTCCCCAAAGTTACTCACCATTGGAGAGACAGTAAAGCCAGCAGGTGCACAACATCATAGCCTATGCCTGCAGCCAGCTCCCACCTCAAGAGACAGCACCTTTGGGGATTAGAGCATTAAAAGCTGTGTTCAAGCAGTAACTATACGTTTTCTTTTCTGAATTTTCCAATATTCTTTCTATGCTAAAAATATTGTCATTTCACTTTCATAGATACAAATGTCTGAAGTACCTGATTGAAATGTATTTGATTTTCCAGTAAAAAACAAAGCAAAAAGGTTCTATTTTAAAAAGTGCTTTTATTCTGCTCATTATACGTTATAAAATAGGAATCTGAAGTTGCTGCAGTCTCCCTGAAGTAGCACAGGCTACATAGTCCCAGCTCGTGCTGAGTGGAAGGGGTTCACCTCAGCAGCCTCTCCCATTGTGGTATGCGAGAAGCGTCCATGTCGACCTGGGGGGTGGCATGCACCCCTACTGGCATTTCAGAAGGCAGGCAAACAAACACGGTATTACAGGGCTGCTGGGGAATAAAACCAAATTCTTGCATTGCTAAGCAGTGTGTGACAATGGTTTCGGTGAGATTCTCTCAGCACAGGCAGTACCCTGTTTCAAACCTTGAATGTCTTAGTTGAACGCAGGAAAAAATAAAGGGGCAAGGCAAAGAGAATGCTGAATAGCTATGGCAAAAAAGGAAAACTACTATATTAACTTATTGGACTTAAGCAGATGTATAATCTTAAAAGGTATCTGAATGCAAGTCAGTCCTAATGGAATTAATGAGGATCTTTAAGATGCCTTTTCTTCCCCCTTGATTGGACTTCTGGTACATTTTTAAGCATCTGGCATCTCCTGCCAAAATTGAATCCCCCAATTTACTTCAGTAAGAATTGGTCCTAAAGATGAGAAATTTAAAAAGCCAGGCTTAAAAATATTCTCCACAACTATCGCTATCACCATATTAAACAGGTCTTCGAAACCAATATTATTCAAATAGATAGGCCACATTGCCAAGTCTAATATTAGACCTCATATAACCACCCATTTAGTAACTGAGGTTGTAAGTACTAAGGTTATAGATGAATCAGTTACTCCAGGTAAATTATTATGCATTCCTTGTATGCCAGTGTAGTTGTCATTATTTTTTCCTGAAGAAAGATTATTAATTTCCTAGACATAAAGACATGGGTATGTATTTGTCAGCTCTGGAATAATCTGAAAGCAAGTGAAATTGGCTACTGTCACAATTTAGGGACAAACTGTGGTTCTTCCTGCTTTGGGTACAATTTCATGGCATTCCCACTAAAATTTGAGCACTTGTGCTGTCCTTTCTTTAGGGGTGTTGAATTTTTCCTTGCATGGAGTGAGCCTCAGGGTAGAGTCCCCAGTTACAATCTTGCTTTAACTTGGGCACAGCACCTCTAGTTCTGTTCCTACTGACGCGGCTAGCTGTGACCAGAAGTACCAATGCTAAGAAGCTTTCTCAAAGGCTTATTTAATAAAAAACAAGGACTTCCAGACGAAAAGGTACCTTAAAAAAAAAAAAAAAAAAAAGGACTGGATTATATTTAAATTCCTCAATATTTGCTATCCCTAGGAGTTTGGGAAGAGCCCTATTACTTAAGCCATCTCTCTCTCTTGTCCTTTCAGGCATCCTTTCCAGATGACTTCAGTTTCAGTCTGAGAAAAAAAAAACATCACAGCAAATGGAGCCCGAGGCGAGAGTGAGTGACTCAGGTATGTCTGAGAAAGGCCACTTCCAGCAGAAGAGATCATATATAACGTGCCAGCTACAGAAGAAAAATTGCTTGTTTGACCACTGTGGCTTGTGAATCAAGAGCAACTCTGACTCCTCGAAGATACCTACATTGCAGATTGATGTTCCGATCTACAGCTGCCAAACAAGTGCATTATTTCTGGCATGTTTGTCCGACCCCAGGAAAGCAGGCCAAGAGCCAGCTCACACAGCCACCCAACAGTCACCTGGGGTGAGGGCAAGAGGTCTTCATACAGGGTGGGTGATAACAAAAATATGTAATCTAATCTAATGCAGATCTGTTTTCCGGGGGTTTTGCCCCATTGTCCGTGGCCAACTGTCTGACAGGCTAACTGCCTTTTTAGGTCAATTACAGCAGGATTGCTCTTCTGAAGTAATTGCACACATACAATGTGCAGACTCTTTTTATAACCAGAAGTAATCCCTCTATTCAGATCTGAGAGGTTTTAATATAACCTTTTCCAGGCCTTCTGTTGGTTGCTCCCAGCCTGCCTGCGCTGTAATTTACCTTCATTGTGTCTGGGTTGAGCTGACCTGGCTTGTTCACAGTCTCACACAGGTCCATCGTTTGTTTATCCCATTGGTAGCCTGTACAGAAAAGACACGCTGAATTGACTCTGTGTTCCTTCCACTGAAAGGTTGAAGTTGAAATTGTCTGTGTACCTTGCCAGGAAATTTAAGACCAACGAAAGTAAATAGTCCTGTCAAATAAAGGGCATCAGTTAATAAGAGAATAAGCATTCAGTATTATGACAATATGACAACAATAGTGAGGCTAAGAGACAAAACACATCAAAGCCTCACACAGAAAATGATACTTTCTCATGCTACATTTCATTTTTTACTTCAAAATGTTAAGTACAAGTAAGAGCCACATATGAAGAAAGGAACCACTGTGAAAGCTGCTGTGCTCCTCTCAGTCAGTACAAGACAATCTCGACCTTCATGCCATAATATTAAGCCGAAGTTCTTGAAAGGAGGCATTGTTTCAAAAGCCAGCCATTTTTTCAAGGGTGAGAAATGCCTGTTAAGGACTAGGTTGAAACCCCTGAGGTCACATTACGTTTGATATGTGACATCTAAACTTCTTTATCTGAAAGGGGAGTTTTAGAAAGCTCTCATTCCTCTGTGCTACTTAGCTGTGCTTTGAACAGAATCAGCATAAGTGTGTACTAACGGAAAGTCCATGGGAAAGCTTTAGATATCCTTGCTATTTATCTAAATATTTATTTTGTGATGTGTGAGTATACCTGCTTCTCTCCTTAGGGCCTGCAGAAAGTTATTTTCGTCTCGGATAGGTATGGCATTAAATACGCAGTAGATAAAATACCACCAGCCCCTTCCCCTCCCCCCATCAATAGCAACACCAGAGGAAACAGTTACCAGAGATGTAAAATGATGTCGTTTATCATACAGTAACATGGTTCTAGTAAGAGCCCATATACGAATGCACAGAAATTTTTACCTCCTGCACAGTACAGAGCATAATAAGCTTATCAAGTGCCAGTACCTTTAACTCATTGCCATGATGGTGACAATGTGACATTAAGAGCTGCAGTGTCACCGACAACGGGTGAAATTTGGGAAGCATTATTTGGGCAGAGACACACAGCAGTAAATGCTTATCTAATTTTTTTTTAGACAACCTGACTTCTCAAATCTTGTAAAGTGCTCCACTTGTATTAATTTCTCAATGCAGGTTCATTCAGGGGGAAAAAAATGTCGTAAGCAAAGGTCAAATATTAGCAGCACACGAAAACGGCAAAATCTTGGCCTGCATCTTCGACATTAATTTTGCCATCTCTTTAGTGATCGGGATCCTTTAGCTCCATCTACCGGTACCAAGTACCCTGCAGCAGCCTGCGGAGTGCCAGCCGGGAGGCGACACTCAGCTGAACACACGGGACAGCGACAGTGGCAGCTGCAGGTGGAATTGCAAGTTTAACGTGATCCTCTCCGGGAAGCTGCTGCTGCAAATTCAGAAGATCCCCTACAAAGTGACGATACCGCCTGGTCACGATGTTCAACCTCTGACAGCTGGAGTGTCTGGTCAGCCAACCTCATCAGCCTGTGCAATGAGAAAGGCACACGTAAGTTCATGACACGTAGAAGATTCGTTCATGAAAGATTCACGTAGGTATCTACAGGAGAGACAGAGCGCGTCAGCTTCATTTGGCTGTGGAAAGTCTCAAATACCTTCAAACGAGCTCAAAAATCACTGAGACTCCACAGTAACTTCCAAGTGGTATGGTACATGAAGACATTTCAAAAGGCATTGAGCAGCTTAGGTTTAGGTACCTTGGTTGCACCCGGATTGTCAAATTCTCGCAGGTGACCCTTTCTAAAAGTGTGCAATATAAGTATCCTAACACTAATGTCCGTAAAATGGTTACCAGTAAGTGGTAAAAACCTCACAAGCAGACAAGTTCTCTTAGTCCAATTTTTTTTCTTTTCTTCTCCCCCCCCCCGATAGCGTCTCAAATCAGTTCCCTTTTTAGCTATAGAAACATATCAATTTCAGAGTCAGCGCATCAGTCCTGCCACAGTGGAAACTGGCCTTTCACAGCCCTCCACTGAAGTGTTCACCAATTCATCCCAGGTGGGAATCCGATCAAATAATCATGTAACAGCCAGGCCATAACAGTAAGGCTTGTTTGTGTATCTTCTCAATGAGAATTCAGTTACAGCTATTTACAAAGCTCTTTTTATATCTAACAGCTTTGATGCAACTGTACGTATTTTTAAGAAATAGTATGTGTTTGTTTATTATTAATATCTATTTGTATGGCCACAGCTTTATTAGAAATGTGGCTGTTCTGTCTTCTCCATAATTGATGCATAAGGGTTAGAGAGACTTTTAGAAAACTCTGCTATCCATACACACTATCCATACACAAATAAAGCTCCTTTGACAAACACTTTCAGCTTGGTTTTCTCATATATTTGAATTTAAGCACTATCTTTTTCTAGAAAGAAAATAAAGGGGGAAATTAATTTCCCTCTTTCCCCATAATGCCAGATTGAGAGAGCGCTATCAAGAGATATATAAGCACTAACTGTTTTCTGCTGGATACTTAAGGGAAACAGATGGGTGTAATTACGGTTTTATGGAGGTCTTACCTAAAATGCTTATACTCAGCTGCCCCATTACAGTTTGATTCTCGGTTATAAATGCATATATTAATCTTTGTAAAGGTCTGTACAGATTTTAAGCTAAAGGGGAACATACAGCTTTGTAGCTACTTCACAGGGAAAGAAACCAAATTAAACCCAGAAAGCACAATGATACTGGAACCTTCAGGACCTAAAGGAGGAGAGTGCTCGTTGCTTAAAACAACTGAACTCATGCTGCAAATCAGCAGAGGGAGCCAGCTGCCTTGTTTTAGAAGTACCAACTCTGCTTGCTACCCTACAGTCAGCCTAGCAGCTTGCGTGCCAATCTTTACATTGTTTTACCACAGGGTGGTGAATCTCCCGTTACCGGAGAGGAATAGGTTGCCTCGCTGTGTCGTTTGGTCTAAAGGGAATATTGGGAAAACCTGAGCTTTGCCGCATCGTTAAAGTTTACCGACCCATCCAGACTGTGCTACCACCTCTGGAAGTGACCAGTACCTAAATGCTTTTGAGGAACCTGAGAAAACACCCATTTGGTTGCAAAAGCTAACTGAGGGAGAAATAAAAAAAGGTATCTTCATCTCCTCCCGCCCCTTTACTACTGTGTAAGCATTTCATCCTTTCATACGAGCTGCAGAAGCAGTTTTGCTCAAACCAGTGGGGACAGTTACACATAGAACTTAACTTCTCTGACAAAAACGGCAATAACAATACTGCAATGCCACCCCCATAGTATCGCCCTTCTGTGTTTACTCACCATTAGTGCCTTTAAAGGAATTCTCCTTTTGTTCCCATATGATGAGAGAGTGTAAAACAAAAGAGAAAGCAGCTAATTGTCATGATGCATTTTAAAATCTGAACTGCAATTCTGACAGATAAAGTACTATGAACACAAATGTCCATGTGATCTTGGATCTCTAGTTCCAGAACCATTTTTTTCCCCACAGGAATTACAAGAAAACTTGTACAAGGTTAAAAGATACAGTCCTCCTCCCCCCTGCTCAGAGAGCCTTTTCCTTATGAGATCTGTTCCTCTTTGTTTCTCATCCTTCATAATGGTGAGTTTGAAGGTTAAACTATCTCCAAGTGACCCCAGTTAAACCAATCAGTCTTCAATGCATTTACACAGGTACTCTTGAGGGAACAATTTGGTTAGCTAATCATTTAATTACAAACTGCTGAATTGATAATGCAGGAGAACTTAACTCAAAACGAGAAGGGCATTATAGGACTGACAGCTGGGAAGAGGTGAGGCAACCAATGTAAATTTGTTTGTAAAGTGAACATACATTATTTGGAAGCAGTAAAATCCAGTAAATGCAGAATCAGACTAATTCTGCAGGTATCTTCCCTGCTCTAGCCAGAGGAGTAGAAGGCTGAGTTCTGTGGCTATAAATATACTCAGATATTTACAGTATTTCCTAATTAGGACCAGTGAAAGGAGGGAAATTATATATTCTCCTTCCATTAAATATCCTTCTGCTATATGACTCATCTAGATAGCAGATGAAGAGCGTGCTGGAGTGACACTTTTCCCAGCTCAGGGGCTAAATATCTCCAGGGTGCTCCCACCCCTCCAGCACGTGTCCACAGCAGGCTGCCTCTCCCCTGCTCCCAGGGATTACAGGCCCCCTGGCACAGGGCTCAGGCTGGCATGATGCAACACAAGGCAGCGTAGCACAGCGCTAGCAGTCTGGGAAGAGCTTTGAGCATGATGCAAGAGCTACGAGCAAGCAGTGAGACTGTCATCTCAAAAGATCATTGCTGTGATTTCCTTGTCCAGCAGACTCATGCCAATCAACAGTGCTGGCACTGCAGAGATCAAAAATAAAGATGAAGACTTTCATTTTTCTCAAATGGTAGTGAATATTACTTCTGGGGAGCCTTTATGAGGTTCATTCTCTGGAGAAAATCCATCCTGTTTGTAACATCCCTGAGATAACCTCACTCAGCCAGAGATTACCATTTTAGTATCCGCGTTGCCCAGGCCACTGCAACTGCTCCCATGCTGTAAGGCAGTGGTAGGTTTGCAGCAGTGGATTGAGCATTGCCCCATTCCTCTTCACTGGATAAAACTTCCCTGTAGGTAAGAAAAGGTTTCTGTGATTCTCAACACCGCTCCAGGACTGGAGATGCTAACCTCAAGCACCATTTGCAGCAAGCTGCGAGAGCCAAATCCCCTCCTCCGTAATGAATGGTTTTAGCTGTGCATCCCAAACCTGAAATGTCTCACAATACTTTCATTTAGCACTGCTAGATGATAATCCTGCGACCAGGTCTGAGGGCTATATTCAGTTTCCACCTCTGCTGCTCACTTGTTCCATTAGTTTATCATGCTGGTTTTCACAGTTATAAATGGGAAATATTTATAAGTACATCACAAACATGGATGAGAGCCAGTTTACCGATGTTTCTAAAGCCCTCAGAGACCACGGGGAAAAAGAAACAGAGGAATGTCCAGTGTTTGCTTAAAGCACTGAATTTTTTAATGTTATTTCTCATAAACTGAAGCCCACACCTGTGTGTGTTAATACACTGCGCTGCAGATGCCTGAGGTATTTACAATTATGTGTAAGATGCAGCACAGAGTTTGGGTAGGATGTAAGGATGAATTTTGAATTGATTTTCACTTTATTTAAGCTCTATATTTTTTCTTTATTTATACCATAGAAGAAAATATCCTGTAAGGTTTTTGTTTAATTTCTGTGATTTACAGAACACTTTTGCATAGTCTGCTGGTTATTCTATTAATATTTTCATTATTAGAGATTAAGGGTGTTTTCCATTTGCTGTTTGGCTGCAGGAGAGAACTGCTTAGTTTGGCCCAGTGATCTGTAAATTCAGAAGTGTTGCACTATGCATCACAGACTACGCAATATCGTATAGACATGTGCATAAACTGTTTCCTTGACTTAAATTGAGGTCTGTTGCAAGAAACATTAAAAGTGTAGTAAATAGCAAAAATGAGATTATTTATAGAATGAACACACTGACTTATAAATTACCATATGATCCAGAAATGACTACATAAAATATCCCACCACTCCAATACCTTAACTTTCCTACTGTGTTCCTAAACACAGTTTGTCTGTTTTACTTTCAGTGTCTGAAGATAGCACTGTTCCGCTGCTTTTTCGTGATCACTCTACGCTGACATTTGCTGGGCCCAATATAAAACCAGATTAAGTTCTATGAGTTTCTACAAGCGTAATTCAACACTTGAAACACTATTAGGGTGCTGTGTTTGTTCATTCAGCTAGGAGAGAAGTTCAGCCCAGTGCAGGCAGTCAGCACAAGACCTGGCAACCAGCTAAGTCTGTAACATCTATCCATAGGAGCACCGTTCCAGAGGTACAGTCCAAACGTTAGCTCTGATTTGAATATTTTACAATGTTTTCATCACTGTAAATTTCCCATAAGGCATCTCGTGACTTCCCTGTTTGTCCCATACCTGCACTACATCAAGAAACTCTAGGAAGTCTACTGTAAAAAATGAAATAGCACCAACACATTTTCCTAGAGCAGGATATCATGGAATAATGAGCAAGTACTGAATTTATAAGAGATGTAAGAACCATTCCTCATCTTACTAACTTATCAGAAGCAAGAGCAGGCTAATAAGCAAACAAGGAAAAATATTCAAGTATGTTTCGTTTCCTGCCCAAATGTCAGTGTATAAAAATAGATTTTTTTTCTTTTTTTCATCTAAAGTGAACTCACAACTGTTAATGAGAAACATTGTCAAAAAATCATTCTAGTGTGGCAAGCAATCAGGTGCATCAGGTACGGGAGGAATGTTAGAATAAAAGGCAGATATATCATCTCAGCACAGACCGTCTAGGAACATGGCATCTATGTTATGCCTAAAATAACTAAGTGACATCTCTCTCATCTGTACCAGAAACCTGGATTCCCTCAGTGACTTTCACAACAAATTCAGTAAGCATTGCCTCAGTATCAGACTGTCTCTGGAACACTTCCGTACTGACATGATTGTCCTAGGCGCTACAATCAAGATCAAGAATTGTAATTTACAAACAAACATTCACAGCACAACTATAAATCAGTGTTGCTGCTTCCACAAAACTGGTAACCATCTCAAACACTCTCCAAAAGCCGTAAAATACTCCCTGACCTTCAGCCACTACCCTATTCGCTCTGGGGAAAGCGCTTGCACGTCTTATCTCCTTAACCTAAAAAGGACTTTTCTATTCTACAGTGAAAACATACTGTGAGATAGAATTTACAGGGAATCCGTTACAAATTACATCCTACGCAGGAAGAAGTTATCTGAAAAATATCTTTCAAGAACCTCTTTTCAGACCCTTGGAATGAAAATGAAGCAAGTGGAACTAGAAATTTGACAACAGATTTGAACGTTGCAATTTCTCATCTCCACAGTAAGTATTCCTGCCACAGTAAACACTTTTCACAACAAAGCCATCCAAATACCATGTTCCTACTGTTAATTACATATCCTAATATAAGCTTCTACGAAAGTCTACTTAGTAGACTAAATGCTACCAATCTATTAAATGCTCTCACGAAAATGCACATATAAAATGGACTTTCATAAACATTTACTAAAGGACAGGAACAGACAGTGCGGTAACATTTCTCAAAAAACAATTACTCCACCTCTCACTTCTTGCTCCTGATCTACAAAGACAGCTGCAAAAGATGTGCATCCTCCTTAGCCCACAACTACTGCCTATCTTTATTTTCCTCAGATTATCTCATTGATATCTAATTAAAGTCAGAGAAACTCAGCTGGTATTTAGCTTTGAAGTCTATTGCCTGTATTTGATACTTGAAGGAATTGCATGCCCAGGAGTTTTTCTACATTTTGCTGTTTATACAATTAAAAAGTTACCTCTATCTACAAATTCTCTCTTAATTATGTCTGAAGAGCAGCACAACTGTAACCCTGAAAAAAGGATTCCTTACCCCTCAACCCAGTAGGCCTCCAGGTCAGAAAGTTGCTGCTGATAGTTTTATACTCCCATAAACCAAACTGAGAGAAACCAATAATGGTAGAAAAACACTTGCAGTGTCTGCTTGACTTTTTGCCAATAGATATTTTTGTTATATTTTTTGTAAATTATTCCATAATTCTTAATTTTCTAGTATTTTCAATTTTAGAATATCTTTTCTGATTCCTTCTGATTACACTACAATAGCTTTTTCATCTCACTACTAAGTGGTATGTTCCTTGGCACTTTAATGTATACATACATTTAAACTACAAACATTTGTTGTTACCTGTTCATGGCACATTTGGTTCTCACTAACTTACACTAATTGAAAAATGAAAAGGCAAAATATCTACTTCGTATTGAAAATTCCAGCACAAATAGAAAGCCGGTCTCCTGGGTTAGCATAGCTGCTTTTGTAACTTTGCTATCAGTTATCAACAACTTAGCTAATAAGTGTTAAACGATGTTATATAATCCATATACTAACTGATAGCAGATGTACTCAGAGCAAAAATTTCAGATTGATGTGCAAAAATACATTTCACATATTTTATTGTTCAGCAAAGCACATTACACACATAAACATGCAGTCATTCAGTAATCTGAATTGTTAAACACCTGTTTGTATTAACTTTAACGCCATCCTGCTGTAATGATACTGGAAGAAGTACATCTTTGAAATTGTCTGTAGGGGAATGAAAGTCAAATTTGTAGCTGTCATTTCTTCAACAGACCTATTACTGAAGTGTAATTCATTTCTTTTCCAACTGCTTAAGCACAAAGAGAACTTTCCCATTCTACATGTAACCCATTACTAAAGGCAAAAGGAAAATTGTGCCCTTGGTTGCATTTGCTGATGTTTTTACAGTATTTCTGATATTTGTTTCTGCTATACTTAACTTCCAGTGGAAAACTTCATGGGTTCCTCCTTGCTTCCTTTCCTACATTCTGGATTGTGAAACAGGCTGTGTGATAGAAGAAAAAGTAACTACGTAACCTATCACTTCTCTTTTGGGCTAAGTAGGCTGTTAGACTTTAGAAGAGAGACCCTTCCTCTCATACTGTCAGTGCCATTACCAGTGTGCAATTGAACTTCAACAGAGCAAACACCCCAAGAATTTACGGGCCCTAGTGGTATGGTGTCCAGCCGCAGGAACATCACAAGCCAGCAATTTTAAGGCAATGTCCAAGATGGATAATGTTATCTTACGACATGTAATGTATTGTGAAGCTGCTGACCCACAGATTTGTGTTTGAAAGTATGTGAAGTCATATGTATGAGTTCAGTTTTTGTTCTGCTTACTAACATGACATGAAGTTTACAAGTATTTAACTGTTACTATGTCTTAGAGAAGTAATAAAAAACAAAGTTAGCCTTAAGAGTGCTCAGGCCATAAAGTCCCGCCAGCACACATCCAAAGGGTATCTTATATATGATGCAAACTGGTACACTTCTATTTTTAATAAAGGTATAATATACCCTGGATAAATTTTATTAAAACAGGTGTTCTGCAAAACTAATGGTTCAGTTAACAAACTTACAGCCTTTAAGAAATAGAAGCAGGCTCTTGTTGACTGCTCTTCCAGGAAAAGAGGAAGTCTCTTCCATTTCTACCTTTGCCCCTAGATGAAGGCTATACAGCATATCATTTTTGTGCTATTAATGGTAAAAGATTTGGTGGAGGAATTAATTACCAACTGAGACAAGGTGATACTTGTAGCACAGATAAGGGTGATTAATTCAGTTACAAACCTGCACTCATTTCCCTGTGCCAAGACACTTACTGTTTTGAGAACAGGAGTTTGACAGAAAGCAAACACATAGGAATTCATGTATAGAAAATGTAAAGGCTGTCCCTTCATCTCACAGTTTTCCAGTCAGCTTATAATATCCAGATTTTCATTTCTTCAAAGAAAAGAAAACATTAGCTCACTACCAAGTTAATGGCAAACAGTAAGTCACATAGATAGTAGAATATAACATTCACGTCTTATTATTTCATATATAAACCTTTACTTTAAAGTGTTATCTAAAATAACATACATGGTTACCAGACCAAATAGCCTATATAAATTATGCTGAAAATATCATCTTTATTTACAGGAACCTAATTAAAATTAACTTTAATTGTGTTTGAGATCTGCAACAACCCTTCTCTCTCAGAGCCAGACCACAGCTCAGCTTTACGCTGCTGGGCAGAGCTCTAAGGAGCAAGATGCCCCTCACACACACGAAGAAAGCATTGGCCATGCAAAGATCTGGCTCACCTGCTTCTGAAAGAGGTGGGAAGCAGCTTGCAAACCATCACTCTCTGATCTGGTATCATGTCTTGTTGCCTATCCCACCCTTCAGGCTTTACAATTACATGCTACCCTTTGTTCAAGTGAAGTCTAAAATTGCTTTTCCGGCCCTTGGTGGTATTCTGCCAATACATTGTGGAATTTAGCCAGAACCACAAGATTTTAAAAAAAAAAAAAAAAAAAAAAAAAAAAAAAAAAAAAAAAAGGCTTAGACATCCTTTCATTCTGTTTGAGCTTCTACATATACAGATTATCATCATCTTCTAGCACTGTTGGTAATCACAACTACAAGAAATAAGCAAAGAGAAAATCAGGAATATTTGACATTATTTTATAGGCACGTCTATAACCATGTAATTTGCTTCATAGTTAATTTACTGAATTCTAATCTCTGCTTTAAAGAAAAACAACTGGCTTGGGTTGTATAAAAATGTTACCTTTGAGACCCAAGAAATGCCACACTGCTTTACCGAGCATGAATTAGATACCAGAAGAATCATTCCTTGCAAACAGAGCATCCAGTATGCACTCAGAAACAGCTCACACAGAGCCCTAGTATTAGCACTATTAGCACTTGTTCTTTTGCGATTTAATGAAAATGCTCTGCTTCAAAAGAAACAGCTAATCAGATAATCACATTAGACTTAGGCCTTGAGCAGTCAAGCTCTCAGAAAAATCATTGAATAAGACAACAGGATTACGGCTTTTATGACTACACATTGTATTTATCACAAAGCATGGCCAACATTCACACTGAGGTTGCTTGATTATTACATGGTTACCTGTGCTCTATAAAACAGAGGTCTCATGTTGAACAGATTCTAAAACGGTACTGCAGTATTAGATATTATTAGCATGTTACTTTTATTATTAATCATCATTACCTATCACCAAAACATTAGTACTTCAGTGTAAACACTGCAAAACATATACATGATTTAACAGATTGAATATTGACAGATTCAAACACTTTAGATCTGTTATCTATCCGCAAGATCTAGAAATAAGGCATATGGTCAGCATTTTAGGAGAGTTTAAGTAAACAGCCCGAGTGCTTTGCTTTCCTCCCACACACCTTAACTCTGTCAGTTATGCTGCTGGATTCCTCATAGCAAATCTCATATCTTGAGGAGGTCATACCTGAGGAAGGCTGTTAGCTGGCTGAAACATCATTCTTTTAGTTTTTTCACTTTCCTGTGTACAAAGGAAACAAACAGTGAATAGCTAGAGGGCTTAGTCTTTTTAAAAATCTTGACAGAGTTTTCTGCTAGGAAGATAACTGTGTGGCCTGAGAGACTTCATTTGTTCATGCTCACACATTTATACACAACTGAGACTTTATTCCACTCAGAGGATCTTGACATAAAATTGTAGAACTGATCACATCTCTGTGATAGAAGCTTGACAGTTTTCCCACACAGCCCTGTCAAAACTTCCCATCAGTAGCTGTAAACAGAATTAGCAGGGTGGCCACTTAGCAACCAAATGCTTTTGCTTTTGCAATCTTACAGCATGGCGCCGTCTTCTTTTAGGCTGAATGCACTCCTGTCCGTATGATGGCCACTGAAAATCTTGGGCCGGCATTTTGCTATTCTGACTCTCCACTTCTTCAGAATCAGAGTCTTCTTGTTGCATTGAAGGAAAATGCCTGTCTGGATAAATCTCCTTCAGTTTGCCCTCAAAGAATACATCTAGGCATCGTCCAGCCTCAGCAACCTCCGAATCTGGCTGTAAGAGAATAAATAACCATTCATTGTTACAGCACACAGAAATCATCAAGGATCAAAACCAAATTGCTACCCTACCCTAATGTCTTGCCTTGGTTCTGTCTGCTACATCTCCGTTAGTCTCCTGCCCACTTTCTACAGCCCATTAGTCCCTCTGCATTTACAATGTAAGTAAAAACCAGATGCTGCTATTAAGAAACACGTTTCTGCACCTCTAAGAAGAAGAGATGTGCAGTGAACTAGAAAGAATAGCAGTCATGATTGCTTAGGAATTTCTAAGCACCTGAATTTTCCCTAGCTATTTTGCTGGCTATGACTGGCTTCTCACAGCAAACTCAGTATCATTCCAAAAAGCTGTCCACTAAGCTGTGCCTCTTTAATTTTAGATCCATATGTATCTCAAGTTCTCAGATCCATATGTATCTCCATTTCTGTCATTAAAAAAAAATTTATATCATTTCCAAAGAGTAAATACTTCTGTTTAATAATTCTGTTTATCCCAATCCCATATATGATGTCAATGGAACCAGTAGTTACACCAGTGTGACAGCTTGAAAGAGCAACCCTCTGGTTCGTGTCTCCCCACCCATGCATATTAGAAACCTACATAATTGAACTTTGCACAGTTCCAAAACATGAGACGCACGTCAGTCACAAGTTCCTCAGGTGCAGAATAGTGGGACTTGTCCTTTTTTTGCAGCTTTTTCCGTATGATTGACAAATCCATTGGCCTTTTGATGATCTGATAATAATGCCGAGCCTGCAATAAGAATAAAACGCAGGTATGTAAACTTTTTAACTAAAACATTTTCTCTCCAGTGACTTCTACCAAGTTTGGACAGAAATCATTGCAGAGGATTCCTTGCATCAAGTGCATCAAGAAAGAGAGCTCTAGTCTTTTAGTGCCTATACTTGCACATCATCTTCCTGGGTGCTTTTTGGTTTGATTAAAAACGTATTTGCCTGCAAGACTGATCTTGAAAATAGCACACTTCAGTGACCACTCTGCTATTTGCACTTTCTGAAGTTTATCCCCAGATATAAATGTCGTCATTTAACCATAATCAATAATATATGTAACATTGACAATTAGCTAACATTTCCCCCAAGCAGTTATAAAAATAATGTGTTGAGATACTGGTAGCTGATACTGTGCGAAGTAGTCTGCCAAGAGCGACTAAAAATATGCTACTATGCACTCTTTTTAAAGTTCAACAAAAGTCTTTTTCAATGGGCACCAGCTACCAGGACATCCCACTCCTTAAATCTTTCTGGGTCAAAACCTGCTTGTCAGGTAATGTGTTCTGTAAGTTCACTGCAAACTTTATTAGGTGGAATGTTTATTATATTGTTATTTGGACTATTCCTTCACATAAAACCTTTTTTTTCCTCTCATTTTCCTCCTCCAACTTGTGTCACATTGTGTTATATTGTTACAATAGCATGGATCTACATTTTCCTTAAAATAGCCAGTTAATATTACAAATGTTGAGTACATGGATGAAACAGCAGTCTCTACATCTTCCCCTGAACACAGTCACATTACCACCTTTGTGCAAAACATCAGAAAAGAGGGAGTCTGGGGTTATTTCTAAAGCAGACCTCTCTTATGGCAGTGCAACATTCTCCATGTATGCAGCAAGTCAACTTTCTTAATCACTGGAACCCCTCATATCCCTTTAGTATCCTACCAGCATCTTAAATTGGCACCTAACCTGGCCTGAGAACATTGGCCAGCATTTACCTGCCTCCGACCTGGCACCTTCAAAGCACTTGCAAGAGGGAAACACCTACTCTTCCATAGGAAGCAATACTATTCAGAAAAAAAGCTAATTAATATCTTTCAAGAAGACAAAGGAGAAACTTGCGAGGCGTGCCAGAGTATTCTTTGGATTCCCTCTGACCCATGCATGTGCAGTACTTACCAGGGGGCTGACAGGTTCATGGAATGGGAGGCTCATGCTACTGCAGAACAGGGAAAGCACCAGCTTTTCACACTTCTGTAGAAGCCAAATTTGAAATACGTTTTAATTCAAAACAAGCGAGTTTCATTCTTGCCCTTAGTTAATGAATCATACCAACAAGAGGAGTTTTCATGTAGTCTGTGCATTTCTGATGCAAAATGGCACACGTCACTCTAACCCGGGGGACGTTTTGCCTCATAGCATTTTTATAGTTTTGAAAGTGAGGATAGTCAAGAAATGCAAGTAAAGAAACATTATGTAAAAAATTTTGTATGCGTGAATCTTTCCTGGAAACTCTTGGGAATTCATCGCTATCACTATTTCCTTTCTGCACTCCAGATCTATTCCTTGGCTCTTGACTAAAAGAACAGCAGCAACAGTGTGGAAACAGTTAAATGGAAAATGTTTCACACTGTTCATATCCATTCATACAAATGGATGCAAATTACATAGTTGGCAGTACTGTATGAGAATAGTTCCATTTAATCATCGTTAACTTGTAAAATACTTATACTTGTCTTTGGTTTTTTCACTGATGCAGAAAAATGGACTACAAAAACATTATAAGCCATGTTTACTCAAAAGCAATGGAATTTCTAATCAGCTCCATTTTCTAAACAGAACCTCACTAATCAAGACCCAGATCCCAACTATTTCTGGCCAGTTGTACTCAAACCACTGGAAACAGGGATCACGTCAATGTCACAAAGTTATGTCCAGCTCTTTATGGACAGAGTAGCTCAGGTCTGGAAATAGCATGGATGAATTTGAGCAGTGCTATGGCTATGTTCATAGGCCTTGCCAGGGGGCCCCAGTGCTCTAAGAACCATTGCTGTTGTCTTTATGTATGGTGCCCAGACTAGACCAGTGCCTTATTCTAGGCTTTATTTGTGCAAGGCCAGCTCAGCATCTGCACTCAGCTGTGTGGACTTAGCCTCCCTGTCCAGCTGTCACCAATATACACAGGACATTTATTTGGAACCTGTGGCTTCCAAGTACCAAGTGGACTTCAAGAAAAGGCATTTTTTTCATGGGAGATTTGGTAGAGGAAACTGGTAATGGGGATGTAAAGAGATAAGCTTTCATCTAGGCTGAGTTAACAGTGCCTAAATGTCATCTTCAAGGGGATTAATGGTACATATGAAGACCATATGATGATTTCAATCCAACTGAAAGTCGAAAAGTGTCTACATCACAAAAATGTCATTGCAACTGGCCTAAGTAGATGTCTGAGAAGGTGCCAAATCTTAAAGGAAAAAGATTCAGTGGCAGAAAGCTAGGCAAAGTTGACTCAGGGAAGCTTGCTCTGCTGTACAGAGCGACTCCCCTATTCAAAGGAGAAAGGAATTCCAGATCTGCCTGTTTCATCTTTCTATAACATGTCATTAATTTTAAAATTGAACAGCAATGTCTAGATGGAAAAGAATGATATAACTGAATACTAACAATGCTTTTGTTGTATTTACTACTCTCTGAAACATTCGAGTAGCAACCAAGTCAAAACAGTCATCTTTCCAATGAAGAGGCAAAGCCTCATGCTGAGATCGTGTTTTTTTCTAAATAGTACAATAGTACAATATATAGTTATTCCCACCTTCTGGTCATAGTCATCAAGGCCATATTGTGCATTATAGCTGTGGCTGTAGCGTGTGTTTTCACAGTCATATTCTACCTCCGGCTTCACTGGATTACGGCAAAGAGTGCACACCCATTCTCCCCTGCAAAACAAGAAACCAAAAACTTGTATCAAATTTTGTCAGCATCCTTGTCAAATAACAAACGTCAGGAATCACTGTATTTGGAAACAAGTCGCATCCTTAATTAGTATTACAATAGCAGGCAATCTGAAGCCTACTGTACTAGATGTTCTTCAAGAGATTTGAATCTAATTAGAAGTGTAATAATTTCAGATTATACTCATTGCACTTTTTCTGTCACAGAGAAAAAGACAAAATAGTAAGTGTTTGAAATCAGGTATCAGCAGTGTGTGCAGCTGCATTGATTCAAGTGCTGTTTTTAAAAAAAAATATTAAGGAAAAATAGCCAAGAGTTGGGTCATAAGACAGAACCAGATCCATTTGATAATTGATATATTTACTGATATGTTTTTGTATCAATTGATATGATAATTGACATATTTATCTAAGAAATCAACATTATCAGAAAAGGTCATAATGTGTGCTAGTACACAGGTTCCAAAACCAAATAGACATAATTCTGCATGGGCATAAATGTCTTTCCTAGTAGATACGTTTTCAGAATCCTCTTGAAGAATTTCATGAAGGCAGTGATACAACTTCTGCAATGTCAGGGCCTGAATAACTATAGGTGAAGGTATATTAAAGAACTATGAATACAGAACTTCAGTTAAGGGAATTAATTTACTTCATTAGAATTTAACTTTGCCTAGGAATTTTATTTTAAAAGGAAAAACTTGGTTTTCACATTGTTTTGAAACTAGAGGTTTAATAATGACTTAGCTATTAGAGAAAAGAGTGAAAAGCCAAGAGATGGAAATTCCTGCTTTTTGAAGAGAAAGAACAAACCTGAATCTCCAAACTAATGTCTCACAACATATTTTTCTCAGCTGAGACAGTTATTTGGGCTTGGCACAAATGAAGTAGCCTCTGGTCCCAACTGGTAATGATTTGTAACAGAATTCAGAATTATACACCACCAGTAATGCACATTATTTAGCCTCACTTTTAAAGTTTGGTATGTGAACGTGTACCTAATTCTGGCTCTCTGTCGCATACAATTCATCTGTGACAAGTTGCTAGGCAATGTATGTCGTAGGGAAACCGATGTCCTAAACATTTCCACAAAAGCCCCAATAATCCTAGATTTCCCATAAAACCATCTAGAAAACTGAACAGGAACTCACTGATTGCCCTTTCCTTGTAGCCACTGTTCTTGCAGAGAAGAGCTGATGTCTACACCACAGATGTCACATGAGAGTTAGGATTTTATTTTTCTCCAATAAGTCGTAAGAATGTTTTTTAAAGCTCAGGTCTGCCACCTCCTTTGTTGTACTGGCCAGCTAACTGCAGAAAGGGCATACATGGCTGGAAACAGTTCTTGTTAATAATTCATCTAGTTCCTAGTGTGTAAGACTAAGACAATTCTTCCTTTTGCAAGAAAAGTAACAAAAAAGGCAAGTGAGAGATGCAGTCCTTGCTCTTGTGTAAAGTTGACACATATATCCCTGAGGATATATTCTGCCCCGAGGCAGTAAGCAGAAACTGAGCACATCAGTGAAATATCATACATACTCACACTGGAAAGCTGAGCAGGGCTGGAACATGGCAGGAGAGATGGAAGACCTTGGGGCAGTGATCACAGCACAATAGTTCTCCTCCATTAAGACACACAGCACAGAAATCCTCATTTTCAATTGGATTGACTTCCTGAGTAACTGGAGACTTCTTCATGATGGAGATGCCATTGCTGAGCTTCTGATCAAGAGATGGAGTATCTACAGGAACAGATTGTGTCTGTCCTCCAGCCTGGAATATGAGAAGTTTTCTGTCCTCTGAGCTCTCCTGTTTGGATTTCAGTCCTTCAGGTGAACTATCTTTATTTATCTTGAAGGAAAAAAATTTGAGATCACAGAGTCATCATTTTCATATATAAGCATATAACAGCAGTGGTTAACTGCAGACAAAATGGTTTCTCTGCAGTGAACTCCACTGGAGAGGCCACTGCAGATCAGCAGGCCCACACTCAGCTCGACGTCTGCCACTGGCTGGCCAGGTCAAGTCATTTCCTCCACATACTACAATGTAATAGCACTGTGAGAGAGCTGTACAGATTTCATATCACAGATCATAGAATCATAGAATCATTAAGGTTGGAAAAGACCTCTAAGATCATCGAGTCCAACCATCAACTGAGCACCACCATGCCCACTAAACCATGTCCCTAAGCGCCTCATCTACACGTCTTTTAAATACTTCCAGGGATGGTGACTCCACCACTTCCCTGGGCAGCCTGTCCCAAGGCCTGACCACTCTTTCAGTAAAGAAATTTTTCCTAATGTCCAGTCTAAACCTCCCTTAGCGCAACTTGAGGCCATTTCCTCTCGTCCTATCGCTTGTTACTTGGGAGAAGAGAACGACACCCACCTCGCTACAACCTCCTTTCAGGTAGCTGTAGAGCGCGATAAAGTCTCCCCTCAGCCTCCTTTTCTCCAGACTAAACAACCCCAGTTCCCTCAGCCATTCCTCACAGGACTTGTTCTCCAGACCCTTCACCAGCTTCGTTGCCCTTCTCTGGACACGCTCCAGCACCTCAATGTCCTTCTTGTAGTGAGGGGCCCAAAACTGAACACAGTATTCGAGGTGCGGCCTCACCTGTGCCGAGTACAGGGGCACGATCACTTTTAAAAATCTATTACACTGTGATTTCTGGAATTGGTTCCTATCACTCAAATATGCATTCAGGTAAGTTTTAAGCTATTTATCCTACATTTGTAACTAGACAGACGAGCCAGGTTGTTTGCTAGAGTACAAAAACACTACAGCTATCCAATCCCAGTGACAGACTTCTCAGAAATGGAAGTATCAGGGAGCTACACAGCAAACTAAAAGCTATTACTTCAATCCATCACAGAAGTGTCTGAGGGTGAAATGAATCAACAGACTTGTTTAGTGTATAGTAACTTTCAGAAACTGTGGGTACAAGCCAGTGGGATAAAGGGGAGAAAGCAGGTAAAGCCTCAAGGAAATTCCACTCACCTTTATAGACATACTTGAAGACTGGGTCCCACATTCAATTATCAGGAGGAAATTGCCCTCCTGCTCATTGTCCTGTGGCTGGAGCTTAAACACCGGGAGCTCCCCCGATTCTGATGTACATATTTTTAGACGTTCCAGTCGCACATAGGGGATCTTCTGCTCCTTAGGGCCAGCTCTACAATCAAAATGACACGATTAAATTCAATCATATTCCACAAAATTCTCCTCCCTATTCAGTTTCAACATTTTTCACGCGCTATTGTTTGTGTTCCTTTTCCTTTGTAACTGTGACTCTGCTGGCTAAACGCTGAAAATCTGGACATCTTTTCACATGCTGATTCTTTAAGAAATGTGAATGCGATCACTCTAAATTAATCATATGTCTAAATGCATTACTAACTTCTGTGCTAAAACTTTGCCCTGCTCCGTATATTTTTGTTTTAATTATTCTAATTTAAGTCGTGCTTGATTCTTTTCAGTGTGGTTGGCTTCAAGCAGGAACACAGCACATCATCAACTTTACTTTAAAATATTATCACAGCAGTAGTTGAAAACAAAATTTTATAAAACTGTTGAGATAATGTTAATTCTGTTTCCATTATAATTTTTAGGTTTAATTGGGGCTAAAGAGTTTCTAATTGTTCAAGTGAGATAACTTGTGTTTGCAAATATTTACTCATTCTGGAAAATTACACAGAAATACACAAACTCACCACTTCTTTTCAAGTTTAAGAGAATACCTTACAACTTTCGGAATTATTATCTATAAGGAATCTTGCATTCTTTTTAAGTTCTCCGTTATCATTAAGTATGACAAATTTTCTAAATACATGCATAAAATTTCATGGCCAGTGCTTTTGTATAAAAAAGACTCTGTTACCTGACATTCTGATTGCTTTTCATATCCATTTCAAAATGTTCCTTTTCACAGTTATTGGAATCTGGAAAAGAAGATAAGAAAATGAATAAAATATTTATAATATCAGAGTCAGATTAGGGTAGAAAGTACTTCAATATTCATGTACTTCTGACTGGTGTTTAATGTGATATTGTAAGTGAATTATGGAATCATTTCATCTATATGTACAGAAAACGCATATGCTATTTTCTATTCTGGGATACAGTCTTTGCCTTTCTCTTTGCTTTTAACCACAGCTTCTGTACTGAATATGAGGAGCCTTTTCAAAATATTTTGTCGAAATGGTTACATTCCCAGGGAATTATATATGTACACAGCCATGCCACATTCATCCATATACATGGAACAACATAAGTAATCCTCTTTGCTATACAGCCTTCACTTGAGAAAAACAGACCTACTGATGTCTGAACCCCTGAGGCTCAGGAAGTCTCTGCAGTCTCCTGCTCCATGCTAAGAAGCTTCTGGATAATTCTAGTTACTTGAAAACTGGAAGGAAATTGTGTCTCCTATCTGCCACTGACGGATGAAAGCTACATTGTCTGATTCCTTTCTATCCTCCAATGTATGTAACATATAAACACATGAATCCAAAACTATCCGTTATATAAGCATGCAGGTAGCTCCTGACTGATACTAGACACAAGAGTAACAAAACAACTTTGGAGAGATGGGATGAGAGATGAATGCCCCAGTGGATGCCCTCGTAAATACCAGTCCACTGACAAATTTCACAGTAACTCTTTCTTTTGTTAGGAATTAGTTTGACATAGACAATACTAACAAGAAAACAAACCAAATATCATAGCTATCTGGAGATAAGGGAGTGCCAGGAAAACATGCTTTTTAAAAAATAATCTAGCTCAGGTCAATGGTACCTAGCCCATGGCTTGAAAGCAATGTGCCTCTAAGATACTCTGTTGTTCCCAGCCACAGAAAACACTATACAATCAAGACTGACAAGGAAAGGTGCATTTCACATCACTCCTAAAGTGTTATTCACTTGTGATTGTTGCGCAGGTGAAGGGTGGTACTCATGGCTCTGGATAGAATTACTAAAGGGTGACTGCACGCTGAGCTGAAAGAGCAGCTCTCGCTGGATGCTGTCAAACCAGAGGATGTTCCAGTGGTGCTAGCTTCTTAATATTAATCAACATTTCCATCAGCTACTTGGATCATGAAATAATAGTACCTATAAAATTTGTGGAAAACACCAAACTAGAGGGGTTGCAAATGCTATGGAGAATGTTTACAATTAAAAAATTATCTTAATACATCAGAGAAAAAAAAAAATCTCCTAAATCGGTAAGACTGAATTGAGATAACTGTAACTATTATGCTTATGAAGGATCAGATGAATGTAATCACAAAGGAAAATAACTGACTAGGGAACTGTTCTGTAGAAGGAACTAAGGATTAATGAGGACCATTCACTACATGCGAGTCAACCATGTAATGCTGCTGCTGCAAAAAAGGCAAAATGCCATCCTGCAGTGTATTACCGGCAATGGGGAACGTAAAACGCACAAAGTTGATACCATGGCTCTGCCAGGCACCCCAGAGGCCTCAGCTGCAGCACCGTGTTTGGCTGTGGGCAGCACTCCTTAATTGCAGAGAACCCAGGGAATGAGGTGGTTTTAAAAAAATCACAACGCTGACCCATGAGGAGAGACTGAAACTGTCAGATTTGTTTAGTCTAGGAAAGAGAAGGGGAGGGGAGAATGTTTACGCAAGCCATGATAAGAAGAGAAGTGGCTGTAAGAGGGAAAATGATGAAATGATGTACAATTTTTACCACATCCCTTGGGGCTACAATAAGAAGAATGTTGTTGTAAATTAAGCTGAAATGTTTAGATTTGATATTAGAAAAGGATGAGTCATTGGAGATACATACCAGAAGCAGTGGGGTTTGGCAGCATAGCACTGCTGAAGCCAGTAAGTCCTATTGAGAGCCACTAGCAAAGATAACGTTGCCTTTGCAACAGAGTTAATCTCTCTCGCTGGTGCACACTGCATATGGTGACTGTATCTCCTAAGGTCTCCCCTCACTGCACGCCTTTAAACAGTGAAAGCAGGGTGAGAATTGCTCACTCCTGATCCTTCCTTGTGAAAAGGGAGCAGCATTGAATTCATTCATTCATTGAAGTCTTTCCATCCTCTTGCACAACAGGACCTGTGCTTTGCACAGAGCAAATTTGTAGCATCTGTTATAGATAGTAAGATTCCGTATGTTGGGGCTGCTTTCTGTGCATACTGCCACACGACCCAAAACAGATACTACAAAGCTGCTCCTCTCGGACACACTTAAGCCTGGCTGAGGCACAGCTTTTTAGGGGTGCGCCTGATTCTTACAACTCACACAAATGGTTGTGGCATAATTGTCACAATTTGGCATAGTACATATAGGAGAAGACAAATACATTTCCTTGGCTCACTGAGCTAGGCCTCCTTTGTTCTAATTAGCATTCTCTGAATAAAAATACAGCATAGAGATAGAAATATTAATTCATCTTTTACAGAGAAAAGCAGCCAAATATTGGCATAAGTCACAGGATAACAGCTTGATCCTGCAATCCCTTGCTTGCATGAATAGTCCCATTGACTTTTAAGGTTTGCAGGAATGAAGCTTTACAGCGTAGCACAAGGATACTGGCAATTTGCCCATGAAAAGAGTTAAGTAAGGTCTAATTCTCCATTAAGGCTGAAGAAATAGGCCTTGGCTGAAGGGAATGTTCCACAGTAGACAGAGCCAAGCAAAAGCACACACTGTGCAATACATTAACCTAACAAAAATTTGCTGTGAAGGACTTAGCAAAAGGCACATTAAATTTCAGAGGTAATTTTTTTTTTTAATTGAATTTGGACTCTCCAAACCAGCTCTTCAATAGTCATAACTGCAGGTCCCATTAACAGGAGTGCTTCTAAGAGAACTAATACTCCAGGTACTTCACACAGACACACTCATTTCTGGTTCACAGATGAAGGATGTTACAAATTCAAGGCATATCATTTCCATGTTTCTCCTCCACAAATGAGATCAAACACGCTTTTCCATTGGATTAAGTACTCTGATAATATTTGAACCTTGCTGGAAAAGCACATTTATATGTAAGTACATTAATAAGCATACTGCTTTGAAATGCTTGCAATGCACAGTGCTAAGAAAGAAAGAAAGACCAAAAACCTAAATGAAATAATGAAAAGCCTGGTACCTTCTTTGCTTCTAAGTTGTGTCATTCTGGCATTCACGGGCAGGAAAGAAGTGTTGCTGAGCAGTTCAGAAGGAGAAGTGCAATGCTGAGATTTTTTGATCGAAAGATTAATAGGTTCTTCCAGCACTTTTTGCATAGAAAGAGTTAATTCATTAACTACATCTTGCCCAGCAGTAGCCAAGCTGTTTTCTAGAGGATGATCTACAGTATTGAAGTCTTCATTTTCCAGCTTCAGGGGGGGGAGAAAAAAAAAATCAAATTTTATTATTAGTTCTCTTTCTCTCCATCTTAAGAAAATAATTTGTAATCAGTCTTCAAATACCAGATAAGGAAAACTTTACTTACTGAAATAGCTGCCTTTGACTGATTGACCAACAATAACATGTGCTGTCAATGAAAGCGGATTCCCTTTCAGTAGAGAAGTTTGAGCGATTCCTACCTTGCACTTAGTGCTGCCCTGGAGCGCATCACCTGGTGAGAAGCCAGTGGCAGTCCCAGGGCTCAGGTCACTTGGAGCTCTGCCCAATGCCAAGCTGTAGCTGGGCACCGACTCTGGTGGAGTATCACAGTCACAGAGGGCATTCGGGGATGGGCCAAGTGTTACAGCGGCTGCACCTTGCATCTGTGGATCAGCCGAGTTAGATAACCTTGTTGAAGGTAATTCCATTTCTAAACCGTTTGAAAAGCCCACAATGCTTAAGGATGCCGAACGCTAGGAAAAGAAAAAAGAAAAAAAGCCCAATACGTTAATAAGTTTTTCAGCAGCAAAATGCTACTGTTCTTTCTATAATGGATGAGATACTCTGTTTCAGCTATACATAATCAACCAGTTGTGTCACGAGGGCTTGAAAGTATCTATTGTAATCTTATACCATTTCCAAAAGCTTTAGAGTTTCCACCACTAAAACTGAAAACTGGAAAAGGAGACACCTTTGTGATTTACAAAAAATGTCTTCCTTTGTTCAGTCCAAGGGACTTTTAACTCCCTACAATGAACGGGAAATCTAAGCATGTAGAATATTGTACTAAATCAATCCTTGACATAAACCCTACTAGCTTCCATTAAGTTACTCCAGAAGAAATAAGATTCAGATCAGAAATTTTATCATTTTATTCAAAAATAATCAGATCACTTTATTCAGAAAGAAGATTCAGAAGAAATAAGATTCAGATCTGACAAGTGGATGAAACTATTGTTACTGTTAATGATGCTGAAAACTTTATGCTAGTTAGTGAGTCTATCCCATTAAAACCTAAGGTGCTTACCCTTTAAATATGATAGTGTAAATCCAGAAACATCCTACATGTACTAATGAGGAAAGGATGTACATGTCTAGTTTCCAAAGAAAGGGAATATTTACCAAAGTCTCTGAAATAGTTTTAGCAATATGCATTTTCTACTGTCTCATGATTTGTCACTGTCAAAACCACAGAAATACTGTTATGCAAAACAAAGCAAATTCACCCATCTAGGTGACCTTCCTTAAGTTGCCTTACATCCAGGTATGTGCAACTGTACTGAAATCAGGACTCTTCTAGCGTCCACATGAAGCAAATATAAGCAGTCTTAAAAAGTATGCAGATCTGTGTCATTTGAATATGTAATTTTCCATTTAATTCATCATAGTTCATTGGTGTTTCATCCTTGATAATTGACTGAATAAATCATTTTCATTTGACTACAACACAGTAAGTAGCACTTATTGTAATATAAATCAAGATAAAAGAAATGTGTTGATTGCATCTGAATTAGAGTTTAATTTCATTGTTATACTAATTTTTCTGCTAGGGGCCTGTGACTTAGAAGTGAATCTTGAGACAGGACCCATGTCCTAGATTTAATTAATATTTTTCTCAACTGTTACTCCATTTTGGATTTTGATACCTTTGTCCATCTTAATCCAACAGTGGTAGACAGTAGCCTAGATTGAGCTGACAGTTGTGCCTGTGTAAATCCTACATAATGCCAAAGAAGTCAGTCTTGAATTCCTCTGCTTGCAATGCATATCACCTATGTGCTAAGAGAACACTCTGCCCAGAGACATTAATTTCCACCTAAGGATGTAATTTAATTTCTTTTTCCTCAATTTGCAATAGACGCTACAGTAGGAGATTTGCCTGAACAGTGACCACTTATATTCAATGAGACAAAATAGTCTGCATTTGAGACAGAAAGAGGTCAGCTCTTCTGCAGTGCTAGGGAAGGCTTGTGCCATTCCACCACACAGTGCTCTAGTAAGTCTGTTTTAAACAGTCCTTTCATGTAGAAGGCACCCCAGAGAGCACTGGGTCTCTGCAGCCAGGGTATTGGCCATTTTCCTCCTCTTGAAGCAAATGAATGTCCCTGAATCTAATAATAACTTCTTGGAACCAGCTGGAACTAGTCAAACACGTTCTTCCTACCTTACATTTGAGCTGAAAACTAGAACACAGCAAATCAGGAAATGCATTGGTGGAGGCACAATTTTCCATGTACTCTGTCCGACAGAGCATTCCTAAGTATGCTCAAGTTTCAAACCAAAGGAATATATGTAGGTCAGAAAGGAATCCAGCTTTCATGGTCACACATCCTAAAGAATCCACAAAGATCAAAAATGTTCATTTGCTGTCATAATTTGCTTGTGACAGGTTCCTACACATGCAGTGACAAATGCGGCCTATTGAGTACACATTTTCTGTTTCATTCCATCACTCTTTTTATCACAAGCCTTTTTCAGATGACAAAATAAACATGTGAATTGTTCTCATATCACAGAAAATAAAACAAACAAGCAGAATTCATGCTTGAACTGAACAGATGGACTGTAATCAGCCTTGCCTTTTCCCCTTATTTCGAAGTCCATTGTGAGCATTAATTAAGTCCCTGTAAGGTAGTTAAATATTTATTTAGCCAGATTCTCAAAACCACGAAGCATCCACAAATTCCTGTCTGAGTCAATAGGAACTACCTAATGCTGTGCTCCATTGGAAATGGGCATGCTGAGGCGCACATGTGGTAGGCACACCACCCAAAGCTGCATAGCAAGGTAACTGGAGACCCTGTGGCTATTCACTTCTAATCACTACACGCATCTTCCTTTACTAGTGTTACGAGAGCGTGCCATCATCTATTACGTGTTGAGACCTGACCCTCTGAAGGCCCATCTGTGTGTAAGTGTATACACTGCAGGCGAAATGTTAGCCCTACTAAGACAATGGTAGGATCACTCCTCGCTTCAGTGAGACAAGTTTACTTACTGGGAGTAGTCGCTGGGACGACTCCTACTGCAGAAAAAAAGAAATAGATACACACATAAGACTTTGTTGTTACTAAAATTTTTAGAAAGGTGAAATTCAATTGCATTATATGGTTATATCTTTTTTACTCTTCTAGCTAGCATCAGTTTCTTCAGAGATCTTTTTAGATTATATAAGCCGATATAAAACCTTACTTTTGTTAAAAAGAAAAAAGAATAATGAGGCCATCAAACTGCCATCTGTCTTTCCCTTGGGGCAAAAGTTAATTTTGTGGTTATTTTAATGATGAAGCAACATTATGATCTTTCAGTGCAAAATATTAAAACTCACAGTTAAGAACAGACACATTCCATTCTGATCCACGGAGCTGCTGTCAAGTGTGAAGTGAACAATGCACTGGGAACAAGGCTCATTAATAGCCTATTAATTCACTCCCTAAAATAATCATTTCTTTTGCCATTAGCAAAAATTTCTCTTTTCCCTTGACAGTTCAGCTAGTTTTTGCAAATGGGATGCCTTTAAAGAATTGATCTCTGTTTTATAAAAGCCCTATTGCTTTTACATTGCACCCTTTGAACAACAACAAGCATTAATTATGCTCTTGGGTAGATGGTGGCTTCAGCTGTAGGTTAATTTTGAAACTTTTGACATTTTAATGTACAGCCTGGCACATCGAACTACATCTGTGTCATTATAAATGGAATTCTCATTGTCTCATAATTAATTTTGGTCTGATGATCCTTATAATATAATGGCAGCAGCATCACCACCCCAAAATGCCTTCTACCACAAATTTCATAGCTATGGTAGTGAAAGGTAAGAAGAAAGAACATGCAAAGTGCCTTCAGAGAGCAAAAAATAAACATATTGTTCAGTTCAAATATTTCTTTGATCACTGTTGCATTTAAAAAGGTCCAGTGTAAACATGCAGCACTAATACAGAAGAATTCTGAGAAGCAAATACTTACCTTGAAACACTGGGATTAGGATTTGTTAGAATTGTTTTGGCAAAGTCTCAAGGCTGTTGACATTAAGTGTCACAGATAAAGAAAGCTAAAACTAGGAACCGCCAATTCTCTTTGCTACAAGAGAAATAACACGCTGCAAATGGTTGCAGAGTAATGAACGGCTGCTATTAAGTGGAGCAATCCCCCTGGCAGCTCATTATGCTAGGAGGTTAAACAAATGTACTACTCCAATCCAGTTGTTTAACTCGCCGCACAGAGCGGCACTGATAACACAGTCTACACATGCTTCCTATTCGTATTTCCCAATTTCAGAATAGAATCCAAAGGATTTCCTTTCCGTTTTTATGAGAAAAAGAATCCAAATCTTCCTTAACATTTTGTCTGAATAAACTGGAGCTGGCTTAAAGCGGAAGGAGGAAGAGATTGTATGGAGCAAGCAGCATCATGTTTTATTTATACTTTTTTCCAGGTCAAAAGAAAAGGTTTTGTTAAGTTAAGATTCTGGGAAATGTACCTAATTGCATTAAGCATGAAACACATTTTTGCTGTAAGCAGCTCAATTCTTTGAAGTAAAAAAATACTCTGATACTTCAAGGAATTTGCAGGACCCTAAATTTCAGGCTGTTATCATTATTTCCTTCACCTCTAATCCCCCTAAAATTAATAGTAATTAGAAAAAAACCCAGCAACAACAAACCCACCCTGGTCCCAAGCTCAGATTCGAAGTCCTAGGGTCGAGTATTAAATTATTATTACTTTCAGTCACTAAGTAATCACAACATGCTCAGTGCAATACTAACAAAAATAAAACCTGTGCTGTGCCCCCCAACCCCTCTCCCACAAATTTCACATGCTTTTAAAGAAAAAAAAAAACCCAAACCATTAGTTAAGCACTTGCCACCGAGATGAAGAGTTGTCATTAATAAAGCTTAGGACAAATGTGTTGGGGCAAAATACCCAAGAATGCCCCCTACAGCAGACTGAGATCAACTGTTCTCTCTGATAATCCTGTAGTAAGAGCAGCATTGGCATGTCAGAGCCTAGAAGTTCACATGCATCGAGTCCCAGGAGACGCTGAGAGGTTCCACCATGAACTGTCACTATATTAGTCTTGCATGAAATGCCACCATTGCATATAATTGGAATAAAACAGAAGCCTCTCTCAGAGTGCTCTCAAGAGTGCTCCTTGGACAGCATGGAATATTTTCTAGGATTTCCCCATTTCAGGTACTTTACGGTGCTTCAGACAAACAGAGTTCTTGAACTAAGAAGCTGGGACTTACTGCGAATCAAAAAGAACAATACGAAAATCAGTTATAGCACTATACAAAATTTCCATGCACTTGCACCTTGATTACTGGTCACTCTGTTTCAAAAAGGATTTATCAAAACCACAAAATATAGGGAGAATGGCCAAAGATATAAAGGACCAAAGTATATAATGGTTTCCGTGAAAAAAAAGACAGGAGAGACACCAGCAATCACTTCTCAGCTTCAAAAAGAAATGTTTGAGAGGAAATTCAATATAGACCTATAAAATACACATATTATGAAGGTGGTGAATACAGAGTGATTATTCACTGGTTTTCCTAACACAAGAACCAGAAGGCATCCTACTGAATTATCAGGCAACAGGCTTAAAGTAAGCAAACAGAGGAACTTCTCATGCAATGCAAAACTCCATTGCTGCAGAATTCTGAGGAGACCAATAGTATTAAAACAGGCTCAAAAAATGGATTAAACAAATTCACACAGGATGGGTCCATGAAGAGCTGCAAAACACAACTGTCTGGGTACAACCTTCAGTTTGGAAAGTCCCAAAAAGTGCTGGTTTTCAGAAGCTGGGATAGTGTATCATCAAAGGATCAGTTTATATTTGTCTGTTTCTTATACCCTTTCCTAAGCACCTGCTACTGGCTACAGCTATAAATGAACAGATACAGCTGTTCAGTAATAATTTACTAATACAGTGCATGACATATTCACAGATTTATTTTACGCAGAAGGTGAAATAATAGCTCAAGGGAAGAAACCCTCAAAGGTTGCTAAGGAACATAACCAAACCTGAGTTTGACAAACACTGTCCAGTCTACTTACAACTGATCAGTGTCCCAGAAGGCAGAACCACAAGTGCCCATGCCAGTTAGGTTTTTAGGATGAGTGGGGATGATACAGAGTGTTCCACTGCCCAGGACCCAACCCAACAGCTGGACAAGACAAGGAATCCTCCCTCCAGAAGTAAAGGCCCTGCTCCTAACTAGAGAAAGGGGTGCAGTTATGGAATCTGAGAGATGTCCAGCTGGCTCTGCAACAATGCCAATGTCTGTTGCAGCAGTACCTGAGGCTCAAACTACAAATTTGTGCTATAGATGTACAGTAATTATGACATTTCTTCAAATGCTAGGTACAGCCTTTAGACCTCTTATTCATCACAGCCACGAATGACAATTAGGTACATGTAAGCAAAACAGGGATTGTATGCCCTTTATTACTCCTGAAAACACAATTAGGCCAAAAATATCTTATTATTCTCACCTCTGCTCCAGAATAGATGACCTCTCCAGTCCTGTGGCAAATTAATAACTCGATATCACAATATGTAAAAGCAACAGGAGGACCATATCATTGCAGGAGGTTGGTAACCCTTTCCACAAAATTGTTATTCTAATTGAGTACTCATTCCTTCACACTGCACCTTAGCAATTCAATAGCTTGTATAAAATCTGTTCGCTAGAGCTTGGCATGATTTCCCAGAACACAAGCGTGGGTATCACAAAAGTTATTCTGAGATTTGTCCTCTGTCTTGCTGCCGTTCTTACTGAAGAGGTTGGGTATTTGGCAGGCATGGAGACGGAACAACTCCACAATCCAAAACAGAGGTCCCAGCTACATGAGTGAAGTATACTGACAGGGGACCGTGAAGAGAAGATTATATCCATTTTGCATATAGACAGAAAACTTCCATTGCTAGTGTTGCATTCTTAAAAGGTGCTAATCAAGCCCAAAGTTATTCTAAGTGCAGTACTTGACTTATATCAAACAATCAATGGTCTAAGTATAGAAACATTTATTCTGCACAAAAAAGTCAATTCACAGAGAAAGAGTATTTAGAGGAATATACAGGAAGACAAAAAGGCTGACAAAATATCACTACTAATGTTCCAAAAACAGTGAAACAAATTAAAACAAGCCCACAGATAACTGAAGTTACATGTTTAGAGACTATACTATACACATGCATTAGAGCAGGTGGGCACAGACAGGAATTACTCTGAACTTTAAGACAGCAATAGCCTTGATGCCAATGTTTCTGATCGACACCAGCTAGGAAACCCTACTTTATACGTCTGGAAAGCCAAAATTCTGTCTGCTCAGTGAAGCTAGATTTAATTTTTGTCCTGATAGATGGTGAAATGTAACACACGAGGACATTTTACAAGTGCATGAAGTGTTTCATCCTTGCTTCTCTACTTCTGCTTATCAATAACCAGCTTTAAATATGAGGGACAGAAAACAGTACTAATCAGAATAACTTGAACAGGCGTTCTTCAAACTCAAAGGCACCCACACAGCATACAAGTGCCTCACGCTGTGGTGCAACGGCTGCACTAGCACTTGTCTGGGATGATCTGAATAACGTACTTGTGGTTTCCCCGTTTATGAGTAATGTTGTGATCCCAAACTATTAATAGCATCTGCTCTATATTGCTTCACACATAAATATAATCCCGTATGCAGACAATTCATCCAGTTATCTGTCAATAGTATCAAATGCATACTGTAAACATGTGTCAAAATTAATGCACAGAAGTTTAATTACATGAGCAACCAAGCCTTCCCCCCCTCCAAAATAAAGGAAACCTCTAGGTTGATGGAAGCTTTTATTTTTTGACAGATCTTGGCAAACATATCACTAAACAGTTAATTCTGAGTTTTGCTACATCCTGGTTCACACTGCTTTCTCTTTAATGAAAGAATCTCAGCAGCCAGAGAATTACCTACTCCACTAGGAATGCTGCGCATAACGAAGGCTGTCAGAGTTCAGCAGAACTGCAACACAAGGCCAAGAAGCCCAATACCAATTATTCTCCAAAAGGCAGAATACAGTTCTTCTCCAGGTAGCAAAAGCTTTCTCTAGCCATTTTCTCTACCATATTTTGCAAGTGCAGTATTTTAGACTTCTCCACATCCACTTTTTCCATGTCCTCCAAGAACTTGAGAGAGATGAAATGTTCTGAATACAGGCCATATAAAAGTAAATGGACAAACACCTATACAGAAATTTTTGTCTGGAGATGAGCGTGAAAATATTTAATCAGGTGAAACAGAGATGAGAATGAATAGACACATCCCCTTGTTCTTAAATAAGAACCAATCTCCCATTTAAACCTAGATTTAATCTAATTGTCAGCAAAAGCAGTCAGACATCTTTAAACAGCGTTCATGAAGAATATATTTCAAGCGTTTCCTTACTGTACTGTTTCCCTTCATCATTTCTAATTAGCCATTGCCAGAGCTGTCAGTACATTATGGCTTCATCCCAAACAGCTCATTACAAGAGACAAACACAAGCAAAGATGAGGTACTGTAGCTGTTGAATGTCCTCGTTTCTTGCAGAGGTACCAGGAAACTAGTAAAAAACCAGAGATACCTGTGCTTTCTGCACAAAAGCATACACTTCTCAGCACCATTAGAAAAATTTCCATTTGTTTTTTCTAGGAGTATCCTCCTCTTGCCACCTTCTCAACTTGTACAGCAACAAATCAGCCCTTCTTCCTTTTTTTCCTCCTCCTTTTCCCATTAGACTACACTAGTCTCTCTCTTGCATATCTGCTTCCATTTTCTTCCCTCTTTCTGACTTTTCTTGTTTAAGCTATTGGGAGCAACCTTCCTTTAAGGTCCAGAAGACGAAGGACAGCTTCTTCAACATGCATGTAGAAAAAGCCTCTGAAAGCCAATTGGTTAGCATCACCATTCATTTTCACAAATAACTTTGAGGGTGTGTCTGCATTACAAGAAAAGTACGTGCTCAGTTCATAGTCTTGCTCAGGCCTTAAATACACGTCTTCAATTTTTACAGTCATATCCTAAAGTAAAGGTAGCCCTATCCTAGAAAATTTGCATAGCTTTCCTCAGCCCTGTGTTCTATCATCAGAGGTTAAGGCAGATCTGCTTCCACATGTGAAAGTTCAGAGCAAAAGAGCATCATCTCAGAATGTTGTGATACCATCAGCCTGATCCAGAAATTCCATCACTTCTACAGGATTAAGTTAGCAATTGCAGATTTCTTTGTGGCTTCCAAATCTGATTTGCATGCTGCTTCCAGACGCTCAGTAATCATTACCTTTTTGTGTCTCTACAATTCCCAGAAGGATCTCCAACAACTCTCTGAATGGGTATTGCATCATAAATATGTTGGGTCAACAAAGCTACATACTAAAAAAGGATAAAGTAACTTCCTTTTTGCAGCTAGTAAGGAAAGACAAGTTCTTCCACAATATTCTGCACACAAATTCCAAGAAAAAATATCCATGAAAGACTTCAACGTGGTACATGACATGAGTCATGCACAGAAGTACCAAACAGTTTTGAGCAACCAAAATATGAAGTGCTGTTTGGAGTGTTTTAAAGAAACTGTACGGAGAGGTAAAAGGCAGCTTCTCTGCCTCAAATGCACAGGTGATACCCAGAGCCAGCAAGGATCTACTGATAAAAATGATCCCTCCTGTTTTGTTTATGCACTTCTTCAATAGTTAGGGCTTCCCAGTAGGTGGAAGGATTAAAGCATGGCTCTATTATATCCTGAAATATTCTAGATACAGAGATCTATGATTTTTCTGCTTACACACAAACAAGGAGAAGAAGTATAACAGAATTATATCCCTTTCAGACACCACGTCTTCAGTAATAATTAGTGTTGTTATTTCTGGGGCAACTATTTCTCAGGCCTGATTTCATCAGAATCTCTGACTTCTTTTTTTTTTTTTTTTTTTTCCCTGCTTCAAATTAACTGCTTACTAATGGTAGTTAGCAAGTCCTGATAGTTAAATCGCTAGAGATAGGGACTGGACAGAATTATTCAGTGAAGAAATAGGTCTTCTATTTATTTACCACTTCATGCTTAACAATCATGCCAGCCAGATCTAAACACTACCAGCTTATAGAACAGTTGCTGATCCTGGCTACAGCACAGTGTGTAGGCATCTTACTGGGAGATGCATATGAAGTTAGGCTATGACTGTCTTCCAAAATTTACAAGCCATTTTGTCAACTTTTACTGTATTTTAATTTTTTCAACCTGATTGCAAATTCCAATTCCAATATTATATTCAATATTATCAAATCATATTTTCCTTTTAAAATATTTTTTTGAAAAAAGTTCTTTGTACCTTTCTCACTGGATGAAAAGCTGATTGTTGCAATGTGCTCTCAGGGGAGTGACTGCTGACACTGGCTTCTTCATCTAGTGACTGTGACAGGGAGGGACTGTCACTTTTGTCAAGAGGAATTACAGGCTTCTGGGCATCAAGTTCAGTGGAACTCTCACAGACCTACAAATCACAATTAAGAATTTGTGTTTTCAAAATCTCAGAAAGAAAAATGGTTACAAATTCCCATCAACTCACAGCATACACAATATGACAAGACTGAAAGACTCTAAAACAACAAAGATGTCCAAAGTAACCCTAAGTAGAGAGATAAATGAATAGAGAAAGATTCTCTCAAACATTAATGAATTTAAAAAAAAAAAAAAAAAAAAAAATCAATAAAGCAGCTGAAATGTACAGCTATTCCAAAAGCCTGCAGTCTGCCCCTACAGGTAAGCCACTTTGAGAGCTATTCAAGGTGGGAACTCCACAGAATTTACACAATGGGAAGTCCCAGGCACCTTTCCACTGCAATCCCCACTGTTATGAGTGAGTTTCAAAGCCACCTTATTGTGCACCTTACCTGCCTTGTTTGGATGCTTACCACCAAGCACTGTCCCTTTTTCAAAAGCAGGGGAAAAGGGGAGAAATTAGGCCTGCTGACAAAACTGTAACAGAACAGCATGTATGAATACTGATAAAAATCTTAAAGGACATGATGCAGTAGCAAGACCAGTTACTAGCAGAATGGGAAATAACTCTCAGAACAAAAAAAGGTGTTCTTCACTCTCTTTTCACTAATCATTCAGAATCAAAAGGGAGTCTTTTCCAAGGACTCAGGGCTTAAAGTTTCCAGTAAAAAGGAGTTGAAATGGAGAGTGAGACTACTGCAGTCTTCCAGTTATCTATTCACAAAGGAGGAATGATGATATTTTTATTCACCCACCTGCTGCTCACCTTGTCTATTTAGAGATTGACATCTTTGGGATCCAGGTTGTTTATGCAGCACTTTACAGAAAATTTTGGCCCAATCTGCATGAGGCATGAAGCCTCTGCTGAATGCAAACATAGACAAGACAACACCAGAAAGTTCAACCAAATACATGAAATCTCAAAGGTGTCTCCCATTTCTAAGCTTACATTGAATAAATGCAATAGGAAAGAACTTCTAGAGAACTTACTTGTGCTTCATCTTGGATTTGTTGCTGAACTGGGGCTGGCTGCCTCACTATGTAGTTGATTTGACCAACTATGGTCTGTTGAACATGCTGAGGTGGCTTGGCTTGGTTTAGCTGCAAGCTGGACTGTCCTTGGGCCTGCAGAAGAAGCTCCAGATCCTTTTTCATCTCCTCCAGTTCCAACTGGTGGTGCATTATGTCCAGGCTCTGCTGGATGACTTGTTTGTGGGTGTTCTCATTCTGAATTGATGGTGGTGATGCTGGTGGCAGCTGCTGCTGCTGTGGTGGCTGCTGCAAGTGGTTAGATTTTATCTTCTGGAGATGACCAAGTTGCACTTGCACAGTTGATGTCTGCAAAGAAGCCTGTGTGCGGAATTGCTGTGGATGGCTCATGGGAACTTGCTGAGCCTCATGCGATACAACAGCATAACCCAGAGGTGCAGTCTGCTGCAGCTGCTGGGATGGTAAGTGCTTTCCCATCCTCCCGGACACATTCTCTGGCTCTGACCGCGATTGCTGTTCCAGCCCAGACTGTGTTAGCTTCATAGGCTGGGGGGCACCCCTTTGCTCTTTGTCATGTTGCTGCATGCTGTACTGCAGAGGAAAGTGCTGCTGATGCAATTCGGGAGGTTGTCGAAAATTTTGGTGGCGGTTTATGTCTTGGTAAGAAAGCTGAGCTTTGTTTGGGTGAGGTACGCTGAGGCAATGCGAGCAACACACAGGCGTAGGACACTGAACTGCAGGTGGAAACTGATGTGGCTGGCTATTCACAGGCGCCAGCTGTGAAGCTGGTGAATAGTGCCCATGATACACGGAGGTCTGTAATGCTTGCACATTTCCACAGAGTAGCACATCTGAGTGAGAAGTATGTCCACCTTCCATAGTGAAACCTCCTGGAAAAAACAGCAAATTTACTCCCTCCTATGATCTTGACAAATTTACACAATAAAAACTGTGAACAATGGCCACTTCCTTGTCTTCATTTCAAATATAAAAGATATTCAAATATCCTACCCAAACAGTCCTTCAACACACCTTCAAGACAAATTTTGCAAGACTTTTCAGTGATTTAAAATCACACCAAACTCCCACTGATGTCAGTGGAACTCATGGTTGAATTACCAGCAAATGCTTTGAAAAATTGACCTCAACTTATTTTATTTTAACTGATGGATATGGGTTCATATTTCATTTTTTACTGAAGTACGAGCATATCTTCTCATCCATAAGCACAGGTACAAAAGACCTGAAAGTGACAGGTGAAAGGGTGAAAGTGACAAAAATAAAAGAGATTGATGTTATGTAGGTGAGAATTGTAAAAGCTAGAAATAGAAGTTACCTATGAACTGATTTTGTCCACGCTTTTAGTCAAGAGAAGATTATTCCGTGTAATACTTCTGATAGTATTTTACCCCATCTAGTTTTAAATATCTTAAAATGGGAAGAGAACCAATCTTTTAGACCATTGATCAGCCCACCGAACTGAATTTACTGTAAAAACCCACTGCAGTTGGGAAATTTATAGCTGGTGGGAAACAAAGTCACAGTATGCACATTCATTATATAAATAACACTGCAATTATTATACAGTCAATGTCTTAAAGCCATCTTTGTGCCCATTAATTGTAAGCGTCTCAAGCACTGCTCAAGCACTCCCTTGGCCACTAAGATACTAAAGGATCTGAGGAGCATCGGCATGACTGAGCCCAGCTGCCCTTGGGTAAGGCAGAGGAAATAGCACAAGATACTCCATTTCACCCAGGGTACTCCTTACAGGACTGCCAGAGTCAGTCTTGTATTTACAGAGCCATTGCTTGCTGGGACAGAACTGAATTTCAAATACATTGGGCAAAGTCAAGGCTGTTTGATAGCCAGTAATGCTACATTTTAAGTAATTTCAGTTAAAAGTTATTTTTTTAGTTCTGCACAGTGTTTCCACTAAACTAGTAGTTGTGTTCTTAAACTGTGATTTTGTAAGACCATCAAAGATGATATTTATGGAGTGTATTTCTAGGTAGTATTTATATATAACGATGTCTTTTAATAGGTGAACTGATATAACTGGAGGGAAAACCAGGAAAGTTCAGCCACACTAGCCTTTCTTCAGAATGTGACAAGAGGTACAAAACTGGAAGTCAAAACAAAAAAGGAGAGCACTTTAGGGAAAGTACTCTATTGTCTATATCTGTCTTGTCTAGCTTTGGGCACTTGCCTAATAAACAACAAAATATTTTTCTTACCCAAATTGGACAGTTGTTTAGTCCAATAGGAGGGATCCCAAGTAAAACTGATCTTCAGAGGAGGGCCTATGTCTGTGCTACAGTTTGTCTCTAACAAGCGCTGGATCTGAAATACAATCTGGTGACAAATCAAAGGATGATGATTTTATTCACAATTATAAGATGATGAAAAATGTTTTATTTGAGAAGCATTAAATCCTTAAAACAGTTCTCGCACAATTTCAATTTACTGAGAAAATAAGTATTGCTCTTACCAGTTCTTTACTGAAGAGAAATGGGATGCTGTTTTTACTGCACACTGCCCAACTGATGAAGTTCTGCACATGTTCTACCTGTCTGCTTAAAACCACAACACCTTGCAGTTGTTGCTCCAATTTCTGCTTCCTTTCACTGGTGATTTTCTGTTAATAATGCAAATCAGTAGAAGATAGTTGTCATTCTTCAGACACACATAATGCATTGGCACTACATTATGCATTATTTGTAGGGACACTGTTGTTTAGAATCTCTTTAAACCACCAATCATAAAAAGAAAGCAAATCCTATTCAACAGATACGTCTGAATTCAGGAAGAACAATGACTTCTCCAGGAGCAAACAACCTACTGGCCTTGGTTTAACAGAATAATGTAACCCAAGAAAGCTGGAAGTTGGATCAAATTTGCACCTGGACTGCTTTCTTGTCTCTTACAATACACAACAGAAGACACCCAAGAAAAAATATAAAAAGAGGGGAAGCATGCAGCATTTCCTCAGAATGGTCTTCCAGTCTCCAGCAATTCATGATTTAGGGACCACAAAGACAGAGGCTACATTATCACCCTCAGTGTATTTTTCTATGAATTTGTCTAATTACTTTTGAACCCACAGACAACATCTTGCAGCAAGGAGTTCCACACTTACTTACCATTTATGTGAAGAACTATCTGCCCTTGTTTGATTTGAACCTGGCACCTCCCAATTTCATTTGATGCCGCCTACATGTACTTCAACAGAGCACTGTGCATATACTTCAAGTGTTTGCACAGTTCGGTTGTGGTTATAGATAACTCAGACAAACACTGAAATGTTGTCAAAACACATGAACACTGAATTTACTTAACGATTAGTAATACTGAAATGAGAACATATGTTTCTCTTTTTTATAAAGCTACTTAGCTGAGTCAAATATGTAAGTTCAAAAGTAGCCAGCAAGTGCTGAGTGCCTTGTCTTTCCAATACCTGCTAAAATTACCCAAGAATAACTGAGAACTGGAAATTCGGATCAGATCTGATAGCAATTTTTGTGCTCAGCACATTTCAAAATAAAATCTTATATACTTCAACTGGATATTCAAAAACTGAAGAGTCAAAACTGCAGGCTCTGTTACAGAAAGTAGACCAGAGGATCATTTTCAAAACAAACTATTAAACGTGCTTCTAGTGGTCTTCTACAAATTAAACTTTAAAACCAGAAGCTGGTTTGTTTTCTAAGTACTCAAAAGGTGCGCACATATTCTCTGTAACTGCATTAGAAATGTAGTTAACTGATGGTAAGCAAACATTTTGCCACTCCATCCTGAACCTTTGTCAACCATCGATTCCACATAAAATTCTGCAGAAAAAAAAAAGAAGTATTTGAAAACATAAGCAAAGGGACAATAACTCTCACAATCTATACTCTTTCCATTGGCACTGGGATTAAATTTAATTTAGTTTAATTTCCCAAGGTATCGAAGAAACTACCTTTACTTACTTCAAGTTGTTCAAGAAGGATGTTTGTTCGTTTGTTGATTTCATTCATCAAAACCATCTTGGCCATTTTTATTTGATTTTCTACCTTTTTGTATAAATGTTTAACTTCAAGCAACCTATGGGTAAGAGAAACACATCCCTGGATGAGCCAACTGGCATGTCATTTATTCAAAGCTTAGTAGTTATTTGTTACAAGAACTGATCTAACTATTGAGAGAAAACTCCAATGAAAGTTGTACCATTTCCCGTAAGTTCTCCCACACTTTTCTTCAAACATAGAATCATAGAATGGAAGGGACCTTTAAAGGTCATCTAATCCAACCCTCCGTGCAGTGAGTAGGGACATCTTCAACTAGATCAGGTTGCTCAAAGCCCCGTCCAACCTGACCTTGAATGTTTCCAGGGATGGGGCATCCACCACCTCTCTGGGCAACCTGTTCCAGTGTTTCACCACCCTCATTGTAAAATATTTCTTCCTTATGTCTAGTCTAAATCTACCCTCTTTCAGTTTAAAACCATTCCCCCTTGTCCTGTCGCACCAGGTCCTGCTAAAAAGTTTGTCCCCACCTTTCTTATAAGCCCCCTTTAAGTATTGAAAGGCCGCAATCAGTTGTCCCCAGAGCCTTCTCTTCTCCAGGTTGAACCAAAACTCTCTCAGCCTGTCCTCATAGGTGAGGTGTTCCATCCCTCTGATCATTTTTGTGGCCCTCCTCTGGACCCGCTCCAACAGGTCCATGTCTTTCCTGTGCTGAGGACTCCAGAGCTGGACGCAGTACTGCAGGTGGGGTCTCACCAGAGCAGAGCAGAGGGGCAGAATCGCCTCCCTCGACCTGCTGGCCACGCTTCTTTTGATGCAGCCCAGCATACGGTTGGCCTTCTGGGCTGCAAGTGCACATTGCTGGCTCATGTCCAGCTTTTCTCAATCCCTTCATCCCCCAGCCTGTCTTGATACCAGGGGTTGCCCCAACCCAGGTGCAGGACCTTGCACTTGGCCTTGTTGAACTTCCTGAGGTTCACACGGGCCCATTTCTCGAACTTGTCCTTGTCCAGGTCCCTCTGGACGGCGTCCCATTCCTCAGGCGTGTCAACCACACCACTCAGCTTGGTGTCGTCCGCAATTGCTAAGGGTGCACTCGATCCCACTGTCTATGTCATTTATGAAGATAATAAACAGTACTGGTCCCAATACAGACCCCTGAGGGACACCACTCATCACTGACCTCCATCTGGACATTGAGCCGTTGACCAGTACCCTCTGGATGCGACACACTAACGCTGATTGACTCTCTCAAACATCATGCCAAGAACAGTCTTAAGTTCTTTGTCAACAAACACACACAGAAGCCATATCCAAAAAACTTTCACTTTATACTAGAATATAAATAGTATAAATAATTTCTACTCTTTCAAGGTGCTTGAAATGGTTTTATTAACGCAGAAGAGAGATCCAACATCTAACAAATACATAATCAGTAGCCGAAATCCAGTTCATATAATGAAATATTTTCATTTTTATACTAGTCTTGACTGGAATTGCAGCTTGTTTTGAGGTTTCTTGAAGTAAGGTATTTTAAAAATAGCCTTTATTTCTAATGTTTTCAAATTCTAGTTTGGAAACAGATTATACAAAGAAATCTTAACACTGAAGTCAGCTGTCACATGCCTTATAAGGACTATGGAATCATGTATTACAATGCCATGACTTGTCAGTACCACTTAAACATGAATTTGATATTTTTAATCTTCCTATTATTTCCTACCCTCCAAGAAAAAAAAATATAGCATCTGCATTTACTTCTGTTAACCTACATCTAGTGAAAATAATATTTTTACTGATCATCCACTTTCATGAAAAAAAAAATGCATAGCAATTACCTGTCTTCAATCTGTTTAGCTGAAACCTGAATCCCATTTTTTTTCTCTTCCACTTTAGTTATGACATTTTGCAGGATAACTCTCTGATTTTGCAAAGCTTCATCAAGATGTCTGAACCTGGGAAAGAAGGGGAAATTCTCACACAATGTTTTTTTCTGTTGATAAGTAATCAACTTAAAAGTTGATAAGTGTAGGGGACCAGCTGCCTTAATATCTGTCTGGACATAGTCCTCTGCTGCTTTCCTACTACAAACGTTCTCTGTGACAGCTAAACTTTATCGCCCCTCATACAGGCAGGCTCATCTCACAAAAACTGTCACTGTGTATAGACAATTCCTTACGTGGCTCACACGCTTCCACAGGCAAGCAGCATGCTTAAGCATTGGTAACTCTGGTCTTGTACCGTCATGATGTCTTTGATAAAGACAAACAGAAGTATTTGAACCATGCTAAGTATTGAGTTCAACTTGTGCCTTTGAGCACAATCACGAGGAACTATATGCACACATACATAGTATCTGGGCAGACAATACAATTGGGAAGGTACACACTGCTGAGAGCAGTGGGTGATTCTGTGAGGGCAGTAACCCATGAGTTACACTGCTTGGACGTAAGACAATTGAACTGAGTTTGCTGTGGCTTTTAAGTCTGGACTAGCCTGCAACTTCAGCTGACAGGAAATGCAGATGAAGAGTCTTAAATCTAAATTAGCTACAGTTTCAGACAGGATTATGATTAAGCAATCAACATGTGGTACCTGTGTTCCTTATGCTCTGTCAGAAGGCAGCTGCGGCACGTAAGGGTATCACAGGTCTCACAAAACAGCTTGAGTGGCTCTTGAGTGTGCACTGGACAAAATAAGGAAAACTCGCTTGCTTCACCTTCAGTTGCTGAGGAATATAAAGCAATGGTGTCATTGACAAGGATTACTATTACAGTTCAGAAAAAGAGTTGCCAAACTCTCACAATTTTATGGAAAGTCTTGATGTTATTTTTAAAAGACTCAGACCCTGAAACCATCTGATTATATGAAGCAGGGTTTGTTTATATTTTTTTCCTGGCCTTACACATCCTACAAACTGAACACATCAAAGGGGTTCAGAAACAAGTCATCAAACCAAATTCACATTGTCCTCTAAACTCTCATGACTTTTAAATATCTCTCATGATTTTGGGCACCTGCCTCAAGACTTTGAATGCCCTCGTCTGGCAAACCAGTCAACAAAACTGTATTGTAAAATGTAGAAAAGCAAATATATTAAATAAAGCTGAAGTCACAGCAGAAGCAAGGAAATCCTTTGTTCTTAAAAAGTCACACGGAGAATTGTTTTTCAAACTTGTGTTTGTTGTAAATGCAGCACATAAACTTCAGCAGCTAGGGGATATTGATATTAGGCACTAAAACCTGTTCTTAAAAGGATTTTCTAAAGAGTAATGTGATGAAGAGTAAGAATGGACAGTGGATATGTAAAGTGGAAGCATTGCTCCTGTATAATCTGTTCTTGCCTTCTTTCCTGGATATGGTAGAATTGCTTTAGAAAGAAGGAACACTGTCAATGAAAGAATGCAATAAAAACACGATAAACCATGGCAAAACAAAACCCCTTCCACTGAAGTTAGACATTCACAAGTACATCTACATTAATAGTTAAGGCAGGGAGGGGGAAGCTCTTTTCTTGGATCCCAAAAAACGCAGACTCCAGAGCCTTATTTTATTAACCAGTGTAAGGATCACCCATCATTATTACTGGTGAAAAACATTATTTTCTCAAAATGGTCAAAAAGCACAAGCAATGCTAAAGTACAGTGACAGATTTATGCAGGTCAGTGTTCAAATCCTCTGTCCACAGAACTATCAACATATACGAGGACAACAAGAAAAGCACATGATTGCATCCTCAAAGAATTCCTACGAAGACACTGTCCCATTATTCCTTACCAACACACGAGAAATTAAACAAAACAATCATCGTTAGATAACACTTATTGATACAAACCTGAAATGAAATAAAAACATTACTTACTTATATATCATATTTGCTCATATAAAATGAGAAAAATGTTTCAATTTTCCCACACCAAACCTACCTTACTTATCTAAACATTTAAAAAACGAACTTGCGGTAGAGACCCCGCTTTCATTCTGTAGCAAAATGGAGCCCTTTATAGAATCAAGCCTCTGAAGTGATACTATTGCAGTAACACAGACACACAGCGTACAGCAAGCTATACTAATTCAGTCACTTTATTTTAAAATTGGAAAATGCACAATATAGAAGTAGAAAGGCTAAGAAAATCTGATGGCTGACAAAGAGAACGAAAATATGGAGAAAATCCATGCCATGCTCTAAAGAAAATATACGAAATTTCCTACTTTTTAAATTGCTATCTACTCTAAATATTTCTGAGATGGTTGATTTACTTTCTGCAGTTCAATTGGCTTTCCCCTCCACCTTCTTAACATAATGTGCAAGAAGATAATTTGTGATAGATTAGGTCAGGATTTTTATGTAACAGCATTACACACATAGTTTACATTGTTATGAATTATTTACTACAGTATCATGCTTTATTCTTCAGGAAAGTTTATTGTTTTATATTATTATTGAATCAAATGCTAATAGATAGCATTATTAAAAGAGGAAATTGGATCAGAGGTTTTTTTAGCCCACTCCAATTTTTCTTCTATCAAGGTACAAACTGAAGACACCTCGACAGCAAATCTTTTCTGATTGTACTGCAAATATGTACTTTTGCGTTAAAACCTGCAGCTGACAATGCAAATAATATGTAACCAAGCAGATTGTATAACCAATATATGGGGACAGATATTATATGTTAAAAGAAAAATAAAAAGCCCATAATAACTATCTCAACTTTCATGAGTTGGAAAAGCCCTTCTAAGTGTTCAGCTGCAGAGCATGCAAGCTGTTTTTCTGAAAATTCAGGATCAAATTATCCATATTAAACTCCAACTTATAATAAGATGCAGTCTTTAAGGTCCGAGTATTATGAAGCCTAGTCACAATCTTATATAATGATTTCTCCATTTTTCTATCTCTAAAAGGTTCTTTAGCCTTTGAGTGATTATAATCATCCCAGAGAAATCAATGGGTTTTTAGTACTGTGCCAGATTTAAGAGACAAGCAGATTTCAAATGCAAACTTAAGGATAAAAATCAATGTTATCTAATTACAACACAGACCCACAACCTCTGCCACTAGTAATTCCCTGATTCAACTGACATATCAGTGAGACCTGCCACTGAGCCATGGTGTTCTCGACATACTTTATACTCAGCTCAGAGCTACACTCTTCAGTTTTAAAATAAGTTAAATTCTTACAAATCAGATGCTAAACAAGGGCACAAGCCTGTTTTTTCTAGGAGCAGACATGTTGACCACAACTATCCATGTTAGCTTCTTGAAAAGAACCTCACTTGAAGAACAGGGAAAGTTCAGTTGACCTAAATTCTAAATTAACATCATCTGAGTCACCATTTTCTACAGCCTATATTTTCTTTATCTCAGGTGGATCTCTTGAATAATTAAGAGAAAGTTTTAAATTTCTGTTCCTCTGACTAGTTGATATCAACTTTGGAAAAGCAATCTCATCTCGGCTAATAGAGTCCTTCCTCAGTTTGCATAATTTGCAATGACTCAAACTTTAATTTTATAGGGTTCATACTCAACCTTGAGAGACTGAAAGAAAAGGATAGTATAACGAAGAGAAAATTATTCAGTTTGTGCATTAGCCTATACATAGTTGGTATGTCAATACAAGATCATTTACTTCTAACACAGTTTTGGCAAAAGGATTGTTTTGGCAAAAGGATTGTTTCTACTCAATTGCAAAGCACAGATTTCCACTTAACGAGGAAAGAGTCTGTACTAATACTGAATGTCCTTTTAAAAAAGTTGGGACTAAGGGAGGAAGAAGTTCTGATTTTATGACTTTAAGCAGTTTGAGAGCTCTGCAGAACTTTGAATTTAACAAAGTTCACTTATTCCTAGTGCTAATGCAGAGCTCTCCAGTGAAAGGTTTGTTCTTCAGAGATTATTCCTCCAAGACTGCTGCTTAATCTGTCATAAAGCTTTGGCCAATGTTCCCAGCACCTAGTTCTCCAGTGCTCAGCAAATTCATTCAAGAAGCAAATTTCAATGTTTTCACATCTTGTGGTCACAGATCCAGAAAGTTTTTGGGTTGCCTTTTTTTTTTTTTTTTAAATGTCAGGAAAATTCAGTGTCTGTGAAAAACTGCAAGTAGTGCAGTTTAACCCATCTGTGAACCACATCTCAGCATCTCTTCATATTCATAACCAGTAGTAATAGTCTGGCACTCACAAGAGAACTGGAATTTTTGATAGTACCGCTAGAAGTGGTTCAACTAACAAGAATACACTGGAACAACCATAGAACATATAAATGTTAGTGGGAAATTTGGGCGGGGGGGGCGGGTAGGGAATCAAAGTGATGTCCAGTGTGTGCCATTTATCTGGTTTTATGCTTAAAAAATAAGGTCTGTTTTTCAATGTAGGAGTTCAGTAACAGTTTTTAGCTGAACAGCTCTGACACAGGCTACTCCCATAACTTCCCATTCCAATTCTCAATAAGCATGGTCAAAACAATGAAATCTAACTAGCACAACCCTCCACCAAGATACCAAATGTTACAGAATGCTATGGAGGTGAATAAAATAAAGCTGTTTCCAAACAAGAATGGAGCCATTTCCAATACCAAGAAGCCCTCACAGGGAATCCCCTACCAGCTGCATTCATTTTGTGGGCCTTTACTTCAGACTCACAAAGGATGAGTCAGTAGGAAAAAGACATCAGGCTACTTTAAAATTGTTTTCTTCTTATACAATATGGCATTTTTCTGTCCCTGCCTAGTCCTGCTCCTCCCCACGCCCTTAACTTCTAAATACAAATTTGAATGAAGGGTAAAGTTCTCAAAAATCACATTTATTTGGCACAGTGGTCTGCAGCATGACCTCAGGAGTCACCAGGTTAAGGGTGCTGCCTGGCAGCCAGCTCAGCTGTTCAGCTGCATGAGGTGGGTCTCACCCAGCGGGCAGTCGATGGCCCAGGAAGGAAGCAAGAGGATGTGCAGGGTAAGTGGATGGGGAACTGTGACAGAGAGCTGCAGGTTCTGCATGGCAGGGGGTGATCAGATGTGTTACACAGAGCACAGGTATCATGAAGGAAGAAGCAGAAAGAAAGGTTTCTAAGCCTGGAGTGAAAAGCCAGGAAGCCAGGCTCTCATAGTTCTGCCACTCAAGGAAGAAATTCTTTATCGAAATGAATAGGAATAGGCATGATTCAATGCATTTGGTGGGGTTTTTTTCTACTTTACTTTATTTCAGACCCAGGGAATCTTACAGTTTTCAGATGACAAAAGAAAGTCGGGCTCTTGTAAAGCAAATGGCAAAAGATAGAACAGTTTAAAGGTGCAAAATCAATGGGATACAGAGTCTCTTAATGGTTACAAGGGCCTACAAAGAAGGTGGCTGTTGTTCAGAAGCACCATACACAGACTGAAGATGGCTACTGAATCTGAAAGCAGAGAATGTTTTATCTCCAGAAAAGAAAAAAAAAAAAAAGTCAGCCTGAGTTCTAGTATATCCTAGTATTTGCTTCCTTTGAAATATCCTGAGGGGATAGCTATGTCCTAAATAAATAATATATACATAAATAATAATAATTTAAAAAGCACAGATTACATCCCCAATCATTTTTTAGATTAACTAGCCTCTATATACACCACCAACCTCCTTGTTCATTTTTTTTTCAGCACACAGAATTTAGGACTAAAAAGATGAGAAAGCATTTTAGTTTATGTGTTTGCATCTTTTTATTTATACAGCACACACAAAACCACAGGTGTATTTTCTTACCATTATTTGTCAACAATATGAGCTGCTAATCTTACTGAAAGTGAAATGAAATTATAAACAGTTGGAGCCTCAAAACCACAGTCCTTATCTTGCCAACTCAAGAACTCAAGAAGAAAAACATTGTCCATCCAACCAGGGCATTTGAGAATGGACTCGGGGGGCTTCAGTTTATATTATTCTCTAGAAAAGACCCAGAAAACATTTAAATGTCATCTGTGCTTTTTTATTATTACTATTCTTACAGATTTTTTTTTTGTTTACACTCTATTTGGCAACGGCATATGATGTCTCAAGTGCCTCAAACTCTGTTTGATACAAACACCCAGGACTTAAAAGAACTCCATCTATGGCAAGCATAAAGTATAGGCTTCTACAAGCAAAATCCTACAGCCAAAAAGAAATAGTAATACAAAAAGTACAATCAGTACTTTTATTTCTTGTTCTGTCTTTCATGTCCTTATGAAGAAGAATGATAGTGCAGCACAAACTCTCTAGCATAGATAACTTCATATGTGAGCAAAGTGTAAACTTAAATCATTGTATAAAATTGCAAAATTCTTATTTTAGGTTACAAATTGCTTACGTAAGTTTAGGTTAGCATACCCCTCAACAGATTTCTGGCATATGAGTAAAGAAAATAATGAGCAGTAATAGGAGATGATAATCCTTTCTGTTGATCACCATTGTATAGGGATGAGACATATTTGCCAGTGGGCTTCATTTGTGCTTGCTGATGGCAATATAGTGGTCACACTCAGGAACCACATTTTTCACTCCAGGCTTAGAAAAGGAACATCCTATAGTGATCACAGCCTTTTGCTGTCTGTGACTCTCCCTCCCACACCTTGTCCATAAGCACAGGAGTTGCTTTATGGTAGTTTCCTGAAGGAAATTACCCAAAAGAGGACAGAAATACTGAAAGGGCAAGGCCTGTTTTGTTGTAGCCTACCAAACCCTAGCCCATCACTCTGCTGACTGAAAAGACACGTGGAAAAAACACAAATATCCAAAATTTTTCAAATACTGTGGAAAGCTGACTGTGGCAATGGCCCTAAAGTTATAGAAAAATCAGAAAATCTCTCATTGACACATACATATCCTTCTGAGTCACACACGCAGAGCATGGTGTCTGTGGCACAGAGCCTGCAACTGCTCCTTTTTCAACTGAGTAACTGATACGAGAAGAAACAAAATTTCAAAGTGTGGCTTCAGTACCTGTGCAGCCCTTCAGGGATACAGACAGGAAGCGGTCTGCAGTTTCCTTGCCGTGTCTGTGTTCCTCTGTACATGAGCTGCACAACCACTTATTGCAGCTTGTACAGAGACTGTGAGCAGGTCTCTTCTCTTTACACGTGGAGCAGCTCTAAGAACAAAAAGTGCAATTACATACAAGGGTAACAAATTAGCCGTACAAACTGTTATCTTTAATAGACTATGATTCAGATTGGTAAGCTTAATATTTTTCTTCCTTAGACTAATGCAATACAAGTGATTTTAAGAGTCTGGTTATTGTTATAAAAGGGAACAGAATAAAATTAAGATTTGAAGCTCTTAAATCAAATTGTTTGTCTCTCTGTGCTCTAGCACAATCAAGCATAATTATGACATGATGCAAGAATTATTCAGCAAAATTCTAGGGTCCACGTTACACGTGAAGTCAGAAGAAATAATCACAATTACTTGTTTCTTGTGAACTGAAAAAGCCATGAAACTATGAAATAAGACTTGTCTGATTTCAGTTAAGGAGGCTTAGGTTAAAAGTTAGTTTTGAAAATGAGTGGTGTGCTTTGTAATCCCTTTCTGTTAGTGTTGTACTACTTACTGATGGCTTTAACACATCAAATGACTGTACACCTTACTTTTATATATATATGTATATATATTTAGATAGATAGATACAGATATTTTCTACCTCAGAAAAGATAGTCTAAGTTGCCAAGTAAATATGTGAAATGTTAGAGTCAAACGTAGCCCATTAAAAAGTTTTTTTAATCTAACTACCATTTCCTTTCTAATCACAACATTATGCAGAACCATTCTACCATATCATTTCAGTGTCATTCATTAATTTCTGTCCGTTACTATTTATTAACAAACTAAAAAAATCTGTAGGCTAGAATCCACTTCTTTCATGTATATGGATGTAAATTGGAGCTACTCCAGCAGAGCTACTCTAAATCTACATTGCTTTATTTAAAATTAGAGCTTACTCTATTTGCTTTAGCATTGTATGAACCACTCTGGTACAGTGTAACTGTCAGAAAAATACATAAAACATGCCAACAGTAAGGCAATTTAGAAAACAATATGGGGGGGGACACCCACATACTATTAGTGAAAAACTTAGTTCCTATTCTCTAAAGAGCTGACCAAAAATGAGCTCAATTTATATATTGATATCACATGTGGTGAACTGGAAACATAAGACACGGGAACATGAGAAGAACTGGAAACCTTAATTAACTATCATCTCTATTGATTCAACAATTTAGGAAATGCCCTTTGTTATATAGGCCATGCTATCTGGAAATGTCACTGAAGGGGAAATGAATAAAGCAGCATGTAAATGAAGTGGGTAATTTGATCTTTGGTATCCAGAATGAACTCAAGAGTTATTTCAAGATAGCTATAATGATACTTCTTTCAAAAAGGATTTGCACTAGGCATAAAATACCTTGTCTGAAAACTCCTAATGTTAATCTTTTTGACTTACCACAGCCACAAATAGGTACTAATGGGCAGAGTAAACATAGTGATGTAATTTTACCATCATCAAAGCATAAAAGCTTTGCCACCAGTTTATCAAAGTCAAACATTTCCTACAATATATCTACTGTACTTATGCATAGTTCCCAAATATTGCTACTACTCAGGGCTACTCAAGCAACTAATAATACACGGCAAAATTACTTCCTATGGTGTCCTTTCTGTTGGGCATCAGCTTATCTTCAATTCAGTTCAGTTATGATTGCATCCCAACTATTCTGATGGGAAACATGAAGAGAAGGATATAGCAGCATGCACTCAGCACATAAGCCTTGATGCAAGCCCTGGTGAATTTAATAGAAGAGTTTCTCTTCGCGGTATCTCAGGGAATAGAAAGCCTGAAGAAAGAACAATCACAGTTCTTCGCTGGTTGTCTTAGTTTTAAATCATGGCTTTAACATTAAGTGGAACATCTATATCCACCTAAATTCTGAGACGCAAGTGAGTCAAGTTCTGATTCACTTCAGCACAAGATGAAAAAATTTTGTTCTGCTGAAATTAATTTAAATTTTACCATTCCCTTCAGTGGGGCTGGAATTTCACAACAGGTCTCTTATCAACTCATCATTCAAGAGTTTCTAAGTATTCCCCATCTTTTTTCAAAGAGATTGGGCAATTCTTGACAATAAGACAACAAAGCAAATTTTTAAAGGTGTCTGATTGTCTAGGCAGGGAAGTATTTGTGTAAGCCATTCTGCTATTTTAGCCATTTTCTTATCAACAATGTTTTCCAAAAGGTACACATAATAATTGAAATAAAAAAGCCTAATATAACTTACATAATGAAAATGCAAGAGTATGTATTCTGGGAAGAAAAGCTTGTTGCATAAAAAGAAGTGTCTAATTTAAAATGTACCCATGAAGGGCCAGCTTAGGGAACAGGTCAAAAGTTGAGGGATGTTCTTGCCTTCTCTGCAATAACCAAAACTGCTTAATCACAGGTTTACCTGTAACTGTTCAGCTGTCAGGCTGACTAGAACTTATATTGACACTGTACTGTGTTAACATTACTTTTAAGTTGCAGAGCACAGAGCGTTCCCAGAATTACGTTATTTATGATGTGGAAATGGGCTTTTGGGCACGAGATTCTGAATTGTTTATTTTTGAAACTCCTGCTGCTGGTATATAGCACATTCTGTCATTTATGCTTCACTATCTCACACACTGAGAAACATCTTGCTTCCAAACACTTTTGTAACAAGCCTTGTCAGATTCCCATTTGAACATATTAGGTAAATTAAGAAAACGATGGCAGTTCAGCTGTGTCTCAGTTGGATGAGCTGGTGCTTCTCCTTTTGGTATTACTGATGGTGAAATTATGGCTTTAGTCTGGGGGGGGGGATGGTGATTAGAAGACAGTAAGCAAGCTTCACTGATACATGACTTGACTGTTAATAAAAAGGAAGTAAGCCAAAAACTATGAGGAAGGTTCGCGAGTCCCTCTAGGGTACTCCTATGCTCCACGGAGAAATCTGCTTTGCTGAACTGCTCTTAGGACTCCTAAGGGATTTCAGAAAAGAAAAACCTTCTTTTAAAGACGGTTTGAAAAAATAATCTAGTGCTTTTGAAGACATTAGATATTCTCATTTGATTTCCTTTCTACACAAATTCTCATTGAAAAGTAAATGATGTGAGTCATGGTAATTAAGAAATCCCAGTGTAAGTGCATTCTAAACATTCAGCAATATCTTATGAATTTTCTTCTTCTCTTTGAAGAGCGCATGTGAATAGACCTCTTCCTGTTTTAGATAAAGTTATGTTGTGCTCTTCAAGCACCTTGTACCTGAAGACGTCAACACACTTTGCTTGCATCTTTTAATTTCCTCAGAACACTCCATGGATTAGGTTACACATACTTTTTTAACAATGGCGAAAATGAAACACAATGACTGACAGGGAAGAAGTACATTCCCTCTATACTTTTTTGCAACGATGTCACTGGGCAAGTCACTTGCACAATTTAAAGCGGTCACAAGCCTTCTGCATGGGACAGAACTGACCTACAAATTGCTGCTGCCCTTACAGGAGTTAAGAGGAATGGAAAGATATGTCTTCTGTCCTACATTATGGAAAAAGTGTTCCCCTCCACCCAAAGGCCCTGAAACTGAATATCCAATGTGGCCATCCAGTTTACTTAGGAATCAAAAGTGCAAAAGAGACAGACTGAGGTCCAGGAGCTGGTTTAGAAGGTGAAGTCCAGTATCCCTACTTCTTTGTTACTCTTCCCGTGCTTTGGATTACACTTTGGATAAAGCAGTCAGCAGATTACAGAATAGTTTTGACAAGTTTTCAGCTGTTTTAACTCCGAGCTACAGGTAATACTACCACATTCTTAAATCAATCTTATTCATGCCAGTGATAGAACACTATTTGTAACAGAGGCAGCAGAAATACACACCTTTCTCTGTCCCGCCTTGCAACCCATAGTAGTAACAACTAAAAAACTGTGAGAATAGTCCTGCCTGTTAACTGAGTATTTAATAGAAGTGAAATCCATCTATGTACAGTGTCAATACAAGGCCAAGGTAGTAATCCTACGCCTTCTAATCACCCTTTGCATCCATTCCCTAATGGCAAACTGAAATATGATGTAACCTTTTTTATCATTAAAACAGATAATCAGAAAATTATAATTGCCCACAGGATCTAATGGGTAATCTTGGTGTAACCATTCAGCCAATAGTGTGCTTCTGTTTACTTTGTGTTGAGAGCAGAAAGGGGACAATGGGGAATCCAACAGATTCAGTATCTTCCTAATATATTGATTGTCACAGATCCAGTCCTACACCACTAGTATCAATATTTTTTAATCGACTCTATTTTAAGTATATAGAGTCAAACTCATTCTTCAAATAAAGTTAAAAAAGTACTACGAAGGCAGTATGTCCATCTCTAGGACTGAAGTAATTACAGTGCTGCATAAGCAAACTGTAAGAGAGTCTGTTCAATACAAAGTTTGCTCCGTTTTCAAACTGTTCATCTGGTAGCGTTTCAACAACTCACATGGCACCCAACTTAGTGGTTTTCACTTACCTTTGCCATAGCTGAATTACCAGTGGGAAAGTCCTTGAGAAAGAAATTTTCAACTACTTCCCTTGCAAAGCAGGTCTGTTTGCACACAGGGCAGGAAAGGATACCTGTATTTTTTAAAAAAACAAAAACACCACAAATAAAACAATGCACACCAGCCACGTGACCCAGGAAATTATATAAACCACACTTCAGTATTGCTGGCTTTTTTACATCACACGGACACACTTAGTTCCAGGAAACTAAGGCATTCTTCAAGCCATAAGTTACTTGTGGCTAGATTTAGTTCAATACATAGGAAAGAAAAACAAAGCAACAAAATTGCTAGAAATACAGTATAGTTCGGTTGACTTATTTCAGTATTTATCAATGGTATCTGTATGTCCAAATTCCCATGAATTCATTAGGGCTTACAGCTTTGATAAAAACTGAGCTGCACTTTAAACTGTATTCCCTTGTTACAGATCTACTTGTGCTTTCTGATACTTGCTACAGTTCTTCTAGACCAGCTTTACTTTACCAGAGTTATAGTTATATCGAAGCATAAGACACATATTGCTTAATACTAGTTTCACGGTGCAGCATGCTATCCAAGTGAAGTGAAAGAGGAGTAACATGCTGCTAGAAGAAGCAACAAGTCAGAATAAAGGTAAAGGATAAAAAAAGTTTCATAAATAAAAGTCAGAATTGCAAACTACCTATTACAACAAAACGTGGCAAAACGTGATCACCCCTAAAGCAAAGCAAAGCGAGCAGCACAAGCAGCAAAACTTGGCCCCGCCTTCATTAGCTACTGAGCACAACTGGGATGAATCTTAGTGTTTGCCTGGGCTGAGAACTAACAGTTCAAGAAGGTGTCCATAACTCTATATCTACATTTTTGCACCTCTGCTATTTCATTCCTAGACTTCTTGGGCTAGGACTTACCTTCTTCCTAGAAGGCCTAGTGCTTTTTTTTTTTTTTTTTTTAAAAGGAGTGTGCATGTTTCTGACCACATTTCTGTAAACTACTGTAGATGTGAATCCAGTCCTTTTAGAGATGGTGGTAGTATGTCAGTCTATTTTTACCTTATCTCATCAAGTCTTTTTTTAATCTAAGTTTTTCCATTCTGTTGAGAACAGAATTTCAGTGCTATGCTCACCTTGCCAAGTGATCTGTTTACGATAACTAACAGCTGTATTTTCCATGACTAAATGATGCAAACTCACTTAAAGCGAGATTTTAAAAGGAAGATCAATGACAACTCTCTACTGGACTGACAACATTCAATGTGCTCTTTTCCTTAACTAAAATTATTTTTTAAGAAGGACAGTGGTCTGTAGATTAATTAAATCTTAAAATGTATATTAATCTTTGCATTAGACTGTTATCAGAGACTCTCATGTTTTCCAGGTGCTCAATATTACCTGCCCTCGGGACACAGCCTCTGCAGTCCCTGGCAACGTGCACAATTCTAACCCTTAATGTCTCCCATTTTCAGACCTGGGCTACTGTTATTTCAACAGCAGCACTTTACATTGACAGAGACACACAAACCCCAAACCCTTCCTACGTTACCACTTCTGACAAAAGCACTATGCACTCAGATGTCTGAATACATTCACTTTCATTCATAAATGTTTTGAAGAAACTTTGAGTTCTGTTACATCTCCTTTGAACAGGACATCTTACTAAGAACCACTTCCATGAGATTTAGGTCTTCTTTAGACCAAATCTGGTTATAAAAGCAAAAGTATATTGTTTACTATTTTCTGAGGTTGCATTTACAACAGAACTGTGATTTGGGGGCCCAAGTGGCAGACTGTGGTCTACCTCACGCTTCTTTAACTGTGCATTTCATACAACACTGAGTGTTCACGTAGACGAGAGAAGGAACAGGCAGTATCTACACGTTCCTGTGCTACTCAGCCTCAAGTCACCCAAGGGAAAGGGCAACGCAAGCAATTGCCAACACTTTGCTCATCTTCTGGGCATGTAACTTGAGTTTTAAGTGTGTTCTGGCGACAGGAGTTACAAAGAGGCTAAAAATTCACCTCGTAAAGATGCCCGTGATGGCAGAAAGCTGTAGAAGTCTTTTAAACTCTTCCTCTACTTTGCATCCTTAATATGAGGAGCACAGCTGAAAAAGTATCTTATTTACCTACAATATCTGTAGCTAATCACCTTCATATGTTACACCCTAGGACAAGAGAATGCTTTTATATTAGTCACACTGAAACCCCTCCATGCTTTCCCAAATTATGGTTGTGTATGCCTTTTAAATATCTGTTAACAGGTCGGTTATCTAAAGAAATGTAAAAACAGTAGGAGCACTGCAGTACCTAAGACAAGATGTGTTATACAGGCAGTGCCCTCCTACTCCTTGGTGCATACTACAAGCACCAGTGAATTGTAGTGCTAATTCCTAGAAGGTGAAACAGTTTTCAAGTTTCCCTGTGAGCACCTTACAAAGCGACACAGTTGTAACAGCAGCAGAAATAAGACAGATACATTTTGATTGATAAGCTAGAAAGCAAAATACCTCCTTTGCAAGCAGCTTCTCAAATAAGTCTCACGGGACATGCTCTAATTCTCAGTGCAGCCGATAGGAAACCATCTACTGACTTTACAGGGAATCGCCTCTAGCCCTTTGAGACTTTGAACCAGTTTCTTACTCCCGTAACAGCATTGCCCAAGCAGTGCTAGTTCTTGATCTGGCTAACACAGAGACAAAAACCTCCATACTGAGACTACATAATATGCTGCAAATTGACCAAAGGGGAAATTATCAACAGGTTGCTTTCTGAAGTAAGAAATGCACGACTCTCTCAGTTATTCCTTCATCTACATGCCATATGGGTGAGCACGCAGTCTTACACAAAACATTTCTCCGAACAGCTGCTTCCTGGGAAACAAAAGCAGCGCTCAGGACTTTGCCACAGCAAGGACAACTTCTGCCTACGCACCACATCAGGTAAAAAAAGTTAATATTGAAGTTACTATTTTATTACATTCCAACACTATTCAGTTAGTGCAGAATATTAAATCAAATTATATCAATTGAATGACATTTAATGGAATGCTCATGGCCTCAGGCACGTTCATGTGAACTTTAAATTCTGCTAATTTGTTACAAACCAGTGAAGTATAAAATACATCGTATAAAGAATGCATTAATTTGACAATGGACAAGACCGTCTTTTTAATGTTTTTAAATGTATTTAAAGAAAACGTCAATAATTTTCCCCCTAAGAAAATAGGGTGCATGGATATCAGTTCTGCACAAAAGCCTCCTTGTACATATTGAGAAATGCAGTAGTATTAAGAAATATGGAACAGTCATGATTTTGGAAGCAGACGACATTAACTGCTGATTAATATTAGGGGATATCTAAAAGTGACGCCCTGTATGCCATGGGACAATTTTTTTCCCAGGTTTTAGATCCAAGTTACGCTATGAAATCAGTGTTGTTCCAGAGATACACATGGAGTGAGTCGCACACACACAGGTCAGAACTTTGTATTAGACTCACTACCACGGACCATCAAGTACAGCTTTGATTGTGTAAACGTCAAAGTATGTCTTAAATATCCAAGTAACTGAGAATTATAATGATTTCAAATCTAAAATTCCCTTGAGATGAACATAAGACATGTATAGCCCTCAGCTTAATAAAAGAATCAGAACAAAGAGCGTAACAATTAACAGGAAAAATAATGGGGACACCATAGCAATACTGTATCAGAAGTAGTTTCCTACTCGTGGGAGGACTAATCAGTAGGCACCTTTTCGCCTGCCCTAATACTGAATTCTTTAAGACTTTATTAAAAGCACAGGAGATGGATTTGCATCTTGCTAGGAGAGGGATTCCCTGAATGTGGTAGCTTCAGAGATCATACTTGTTCAGCTAATTGGGCTTCTTATTTGATTCCTTTTCCATTTAATAAAAACCTATGCTCCCTGGAAATGCCCAACCTTTTTCAGTATAAATTCCCAAAAGAATCTAATGATAGCTTGGCATAATAAATACACTACAGAATGGTTTGTGAAGCAATTACCCTGAAATTAAGCAAACCTTACATGCATATTTACAAATAGCCACAAGCAGCAGCTACTTCAACAATACAAAGCGAGCGCACTATGCTGTGCTCGTGCTCAGAGTGCAAATGGCCAGTAAAGTGCAATTTCCTAGAAAACCCTTACCTGTCCTCTGGATAAGCAGTCACTTAGAGAGCTACGCACAAAGTCACTTGTGTCGGGGAGCGGATGGTTATTAAGCAGCACTGCACAAACAGTGCGCTCCCTGGAATCAGGCTTTGCCGTACTGCAGATTCAAGTCGCCACACCTTTCACAGGCTATTTGGGGCTGCTCACCCTTCTTCAGCCAGAAATGCTGACAAATCAGCAGGGCAGAAAGATGTGCTGGGCCACTACAAGGTGCATATTTTTTTTCCTCTTGCCTTCTTTCTTGCCCTTGCCTCTAAGATTCATTCAGGCCTCTATTAACTTGCCTTGCTTATATTTTTCCTGAAGTGGTAGAATAAAAATCCCATAGTGAGAATGAATAGCAGCATCCTACTTCCCTTCTTGCCTGGGTCTTCGTTCAGTCCTCAGAGTAACCTGGAGCAAGTGTGCAGAAGGAAAGAGAAGAGCTTTTCCAGATCCAGGTAGCAGCAGGTCTTACAGTGCCATTCACTCCCACAGTACATTTTGCAGACCATTCCCTAAATATTTTCCTTGCCTTCCTGCCTTACCACTGCCTCTAAACAACATTGTTGATTTGTTTTAAGAACCTGGACTTTGCAGACAGCTCATTTAAATATACCATTATTACAGCACTGTGGGTGAAGAGAAGAGTAGTCAGAAGCCCTAGAGACTCACTGTTTGTACGTATGAGAATGATGCAATTTCTTGATCTAAATAGCAATTCAAGATGGAATTACAGGATTCAAACACACATATTAAGAGATCAGGAGCCAAATTCAGCTATGGTGCAATTGTAATGCCCAAATGAAGTCCATTATTGTTATCAAAACCTCTAGAAGTAGCAAAAAGCTAAGACAGCTGTGACATGCTCTCCATATTTTTGTATGGAAATTATATTGGTAGGAAGGAGGTAGGAACATTTGCATAAACTATTTTTTTAGAAGTCCATTACCTCCTGCTGTTTATCATTTGAAATCATTATTTATGACATCACATTTCACTGCTAAAGACATGACCATGAATTTAGAAAGGCTGGCAAGGATCCCAATGTTGGATTTAAGTCCCATTTCACTGTGATATGCAGAATAAAACCCTATTTCAGAATTATATGCAGGATAAACCACATATAAGTTATTCTCATTGTATTTGAGTTATCAGTTAGTACTGAACAATCACTGAAGACCACATTGTATTGAACAGACTCCCACGAAGTTTCATCACATGAGGGGTGTGGAGGATTGTCCTACACCTACATCCTTCCAGGGCTCCACTAATCCTTTAACTACCATGCATAGCAGGCTAATATGCCTGAACACCACAACAAAAGCCAGCAGCACTAGAAAGCGATATGTGTACAGATGTATCTCTGTCTGTGTGTTATGTTTATGTACACACATCTCTGAGCCCTGAAAAGCTTCAGCAGCAGATGTTTACTTTGCTGAATTGGTTCACAGCCCTTTCTCATAAGCCACATGCTTATTTCCTCTCTCACATTACCATCAGTGATAGTAACTAGACAGCAGGTTGAGGAAAATGGAAGTTCAAAGGCAGTGGATGCAGAAGTCAGACACAGATACCCCATCTGGACACTCCAACTCCACACCTGGGACATCCAAAATCAGCTTTCAGGAAAACAACAAGGTTCTGCCATATACTGTTCAAGCCCTAGTTCCCCACAGGTCAGATCTCTCACATCCCACAGTGCTTTAATTTCTGTTAATGAAAGTTGCCACACTGCATCGGACCCAGGGAATAGTAAGCAGACATCAAAGTAGTGACCCTCATACAGAGTGTTCCTTTGTAGAAGCACAAATAAAGGGAACTAAAATTTCTGAGTGCTCTCAAGTTTTTACTCTACCTATATTGTAGCAATCTAATTTGTAAGTGACAGAGCTGTGGATAATTTGCAAGAATCATCTCTGAAAGTGCAAACTGTAACCTCTCCACCACGTAGGGAAACTGAGTACAAAGATCTTTTGAACATCAAAAGCCGCAGCTCGCAGTTTTGTTTCAAGGTCTTCCACTCTTGTCAGGTTTAAATAGAAAGAACCCTCAAGCTGGTTGTCTCAGAAATAAATCAATGCAGATGATTAACCTATTATTATCATGAGAATTGATTAGCATAAAGAAACAAACAGTGGAGCTCTCATACACACCACATTTATACTTGCTGTCCACATGTTGCACCTATTCCTCCGCTCTTTTTCCTCCAACAACCATCAGAATAATTATTCTCAGAGAGCATTAGCTACAGCTCAAGCTGCAGGCATAATTTACACTTCCTTGGAGACCCAATTATAGGTTATAGGAAACAGTTCTGAAGACAACCTCCCACTTTACAGCTTCGTATTTATATGACTAAACCCCCCATTGTTTCACTTGCCTTTTGGATCTAGCAGCTGAACAACAGAGTGAGAAGGGCTGAATAACTTTAAATCCATTTTAAGATGACTACATATGTACATTATGAACAGTTTCCCTCTTTAGAATTACCTTTCTACTTCCCTTTTTAGAAATAAAACATGTATTTCGTGTTAAGTGGATCTAATTAAAGCAAATGGGTATTCTCCTTCAGAATTAAAAGATGTGATGCATTGCATCATTTGCTTTACATGATTGCAGCAAAACAAGGTTATTTGGGTCCTGGAGATATAACAGCTGTTACACCAAGGCGGCCAAACTGTATTCCACTCTAAGCCTAAATATGGTTTAAAGAACTCTGTAGATGTGCTTTTTTTTTTTTTTTTACATACAGGCTTAGTACAAGATAAGGCTTGTATGTTGACACCTGGAGTCTCCTTAAGCCAGTACACCATACTTCTTATGCCAAAACATCATACTGAAAATGAGCCTAGAGCCAAAGGAGTCCTAGAGCTCAATCTTTTTCTTGAAATAAACTCCCCTGAAGATATCTCTGAACACATTCAATGCAAGCATGACCAACACTTGGCTGAGTTGGCTGAGTTTTGGACGTGTGAACAAGGGTTCACAATTAGGGATCCATGGTTATATATAGCACCTACCTTACAGGCTAAAGAAAACTGTATTTTTTCAGCTGGAAATAATAAAATGCAGCAAGTGGACATCTGTCAACAGTTGAAGTCACATTTGTCTCTTTAACAGTCTGTTTCTCTTCGTTTTATCCAATCAGTTTGCATTTCTCCGATACATAACCCTGTTACATTTCCTGGCATTTAAGTGGGGATCTCAGACCCTCTCTTGCACGTGGGAAGCTAACATAACCAAGTGTGGACAGTTTTTGACTTATGCACAGAATGTGGAGAGAAATTATGCAGTCATTTTCCATGATTTTTGTTATGCAAACTAGAGACGCACAAAAGGTCAAAGCACATTTTAAAAATCGAATTTCAGAAAAAATAGCTCAACACACAAGTTCAATACAAAAACATGATACAATTAAATCTACCACTTCCCAAAGCAATTTAAAAAGCTGGGCAACTACTAATCACATTTTACAAACACAAAGTGTAACTTACAGGTTAGACAAATTACCCAATTCAATCACAAAATGTAAATAATACCAGGGCTTGATATCAGTTAGCAGAAATCTGCAAGGTGTTCCAGTACATCTTTCCTGATCTGTCTTGTTCTCAGGGGTGTAAATTGTGATTGAGCAGTGACTACCTCTGATTTTTTTTTTTAAGGAAAAAAAAAACAAACAACAACTCAACCCTCAAGCTGAGGCAGTCTCGCAAAACATGAACTTCTCATAACAATGCACCTCCACCGGTCCTCATTTAGCTACTTTTGAAATCATTATGTGGTGATATTTAAAGCACTAAATTTAAATCATTGAACATCTTATGGAGAGGAAGATTTGCAGATAAAGGGTTATTTATTTTGGCACCCACCTCCAATTCAGAAAGGAAGAATAAGGAACCTGGATGAATCTGGTTTTGAATGTACTCAGAACTCAGTGAAAAGAGCCAGACCCAAGAAGCCAAGGCAGCATGCAAGAACCAATTTTGTATGTTTCACATTGTACTGTGAGTGGCAATTCACACAGGTAGGAGCCTGGGAAAGTCCTCATCTGAGAAATTTCCATCTCAGGAGATGGGGAATATTCTCTCTCTTTTTCTTATGCAATCCCTCTCTTTAAAATTATTCCTTCCCATGCACTAAACAGACTGGAAGCACACAACATGCAGATCTGCAGAGGAGAAGGACGTGGATTCTCTGTTACATGAAAAGAGGGAATAAAAAAAGGAAAGTGACACTGGCCTGCAGAAAAAGAAAAGAAAGACTGAGAATCTTAAAGTCCCCTTCATATAAGATGCATATGTAGGAGCCAGACTCGCAAAGATAATTTTCTTTTCCCAGTCAAATTACTTCTAAACTCTCAGATCTCACAGCTTTGAATAAATTCTGATATGTATACAGCTTTTCCATAAGCGCTCTGGCTATCTCAGAGCTTAATTCATTTCTTAAACACATATAGGTATAAAAGTAAGTTTCCAACATCAACCCCCACCAAATATCAGGACCACTTACCTCCATCTTCTCAACAATCTTAATACAACAACAACAAACTAGAAAAGAGCTTTATGTTAGCATAGTACTATTTATAGTAAAGCATAACAAAACCCACAAATTCAAGTATGCTTTTGTAGCAAATGTCAGATTGACTTCACTTGGAAATACATTCACTTTTTCCATTCTTATATTTTGCTTAAAGAATTCACAGTAAGGAACATATTTTTCTTAGAAGCAATATTTCACATTTACTCCACAAAAATGGTTTAGCACTTGTATTTACGTTTACCATTGGCACTTATATATGATCATACTTAAAGATAACACTGAAAATTCAGTTTGTATTGTGCTGCCCGTAACTCAGTAATTGGTGCAGATAAGCAACGTTTAGCATCGTGCCATCAGAAGATTTCAAAATTTATCCTGGCTGACCTATGATGGTTGCAGTTTCATTGACTCAAATAAGAGACACAGATGTTTCGGTTTTGCTGCTCTCCTTGCTCATTTATTAACTGAGTCTCTGCACCTGGTGTCTCACTTCATCTACTGGGTCATCACCATTCATTATTTCTTTTCTCTAATCTTGCTGTTTCCTATAAAGTTCCCTATCTACAGGAGAATGAGGAAGTAAACAGAGAAACTTCAAGAATACAGAAGTAAACTAGTATTTGTTCCAATTTGCTATAGACAAATAATTCCTGATCAACTCAAGAGCTTGCAGAAATATCTAATATTTTAACAACTCATGAGAACCGTTAGCAGCACTTCATCCAAGATCACCAAGTGGTAGAAATTCACTTTTCCACTTGGCAAACGGAAATAAGGGAGAGAGAGGAATGGCTTAGATGTCAAATGAGGATACATAAAAAGTAATAGAGTGGTTGTTTTCAACAGCACTTTATTACAAAGTAGGTCCCTCAGACTTTAAGCCCACTATGACTGCGCATTAAAAATTTTAAGGAGACATTTACTTGAAATGACTGCTTTGCTCTCTTTGTCTTCTTCTCCTACCTTTATATCTTTTTCTGTCTGTACCCTACACATGAACAGCCTTTCTCCTTTGCAGTTAAGTTATTCCCTTTTCCTTTATCTTTTGTGTTTTGCTAGCCTTTCAGCAGTGATCTCCTAACACTGTTTCCATTTGTTCTCAAACCTGAACTTGTCTAGTTTATGTTATCTCGTCAATTCAGATTGCCATCACCTCAGGGAAGGTATCTTCTCTTCCTACACGTTTCTAAAATCTGCTATGGAAGAGATAATAAATGATGCCTCTTATTCATCTAAAGTTCAAAGCCTGTGAAAATGTAAGTAATCTACATGCCTTTGCTCTTCTTATAAATTAGTAATGAGTCTGGAATGCTTCCCCGTGGCAATTAAGACTCATTCAGTTAAAGTGACTGTATTCTGTGACCTGTCTTATTCAAAAAGTCCTGTCTTATTCAAAAAAAGTTATGTATTTTCTATTAACATCACTACCAAAAACTGTACAAATAACTTCAGGATTTCAAAAGCCACAACGACAAAATGCTTCTCATCCTCACCAGTTTACTCAGCTTGTTAAGGGTAAGTTACAGTATATCCTACAGTCAGAAGGGTTCAGATAGAGAGAAACCACATTTACAATGTGATAAAAGAAAGAGTTTCAGTGCACCACAATACACATATTCTAATAACAATTAGTATGATCTCTGTTAGGAACAAAGAACCGGATGTTTTTGTGTTGGTGTTGGCCGGGGGGAGGGGGGGCGCGAAAGGGGGAGAGAGGAAGAATAAACCTATCACCACAACCGGTACCATAGAAAGGTCCAACATGTCCAAAAGATTGGGTAAAGATGTATCTTACTATCTTGTAGCATTTATTCATTTATTAAGCTAAGCAAATCAAATATTCATAATGTCACACTTCGTAACTGAAACTTAGCCCATTCTGGAAAATGTTAAATGTTGCCTGACTGTGTCATTTCTTTTCAAAATATAGCTGTTGGATGAAAAACATAATGTAGGAGGCTTGTTCCCAATCCACCCTCTGCTCATACAAATCTTGAGTCTCCTAGTTTATTCTTTTAAAGTAGTGCTGTGAAGGAATAGGCTACAAAAAGTACTTCTCAATCCATCTATTTTTATAATACTGTAATACAAAGAGCACAAGCTAGAGATTCTTAAATATTACCTTCATATAGAACTTCATACTCGGTGGGAATACAGCTATATCCCTGAATCAAATCCGGAAGACAGTCCTTACAGAAGGAATGAAGGCAAGGCAGCATTCTGGGGTCTCTCCTCCGCAGGTCCCATTTGCACACCAAACAATTCCTCAACAGATCCAGGGTCTCCATTTCTGTTGGCTGAAGTTTGACATCGAAAACACGAAGAGTCACAAAATGGCTCATGACAACCCCTTCACTTAATAAAACACTTGATCACTCAAGCGCAAATTAGAAGGCAACAGCGGGATGCACGATCTCAGAAACAACATTTATTTAGTCCTTGTGAAGAAAGAGGAAGTTCCTTGCAGCTGAAAATCACATACCTGCTTTACAGAAAAGCATGTTTGCAGATTGTTGTGCAGGAAAGTGTGGTTTAAGGTTTACAAACCATGATCCCACTATCTCTCTATAGTATTTGCAACTTCTGTAAAAACTGAAGTAATCTGTTCTATTGATCTACTTACAAAGCTGTTACCAGGCTGAATTGTCACACGCTGTACATTTCCTGCTAGAAGCACTGAAACTGTGCAATAAAAATTACAATATTCACTGACTGCTTTTACAATTTCACCTCAATATTTTATAGTTTTCAGGTAAAGCAAATAAGAAGCGTAACTGATCATATGTCCATCATTTCAGCAATACATGCTAGAAGGCTGCCTTGATAAATGTACAGCATCTTCTGCCAATCTTCTTTATAGAAATGTAATAAAATGCACTTTGCAGTAATCAAATTTCAACAGTCAAGATGACCACAGATCAAATTATAGACCAAACCTGAGCTTCCCACAAGCAGAACAGTGTTCCTCCTGCCAACCTAAGCTGCCCAAGTTAAATTGTGAGTTTTGCAGTTCATGTTCGATCCTTGATTCTGAGATTTTGAAAAATGTTGATCAGATACAGCCTGCAAAGGGAAACTTTTGCAAGTTGCATTAGAGGAGAAAAAGCAAATACAGTCTCATCTCCCCTAGAATCACCCTTCCAGCTGACCAAACCTCCTGGGGCCAGAGCCCCATATAGCTGCCCATTGCCTTGGCATGGTGGCCTTGCTACCAGCAGTACATAACTTGCAGCTACTATCTTCAGATTTCTCCCGCACAAAAAGCAGCAGCTCTAATCTTAGGGCTATGTATTCTCTTGAGGGATTCTGTCTTGGGGCAGATTCCAGTGGAAATGGTTAGTAAGCAGGCCTCTTTTTTTTTCTACAATGCAAAAAAATTATGAATGTCTCAGAAATTCACAACCAGGAATTTTTCAAGTGTTGCATCCTGAAGTCATTGCTATTTAAAATATTTTAGAAAAAATGGACCATATGTTAAAGTCTGCATCATATTTCATACCCAAGACCCATTCTAGGAACAAATGAAAATAGGTAGGTATCTACCAACTTTACTGAATTCACTTAGACAAATTCAAACCTACCACTAAAACTTATGATTGTAATTTCAAAACTAGAAGTCCCTTTACAAATGAGCTGTGGTAATTTTACCTGTGGTTTAACTAATAAACATTGTATCAGTGCTTATTATATGAGCTTACTTTTTACAGTGCATCTTCATCAACCATCTTTCAGAGGCAAACGTCATTAGAGCAGTACGGCTTCTCAGCTCGCTCCACCTGTATTGTTTCTTGCAACTACTGTTGCTAAGACAAACCAGCACCTACAAAAACATGTGATTTCTGCAGTAGGAAGTTGAGGTCTTAAGCTACCACATTGTTTAGACAGAGAAACCACAGCCCAGGACCAAACAAAGCCCAATATTGGGAAATGCTGTATCACCGTGAGGGCCAAACCTGAGGCTGAATGAGAAGCGGGTTACCATACATTTTAATTTGTGCTTTTTGGATAACATATGAAACTACGTACAAGCTTTTTGGTAGGCAGGGGAAGGATGAGGGTGATAAAAAGTGTTTAAAAGCTGAGACAGGTATGCAAATCAGCAGTCAGGCAGCTACATTACCAGTGACTTGGCTACGCTGATGGGTAACACGAAGGCCAGCAGCAGTGATTACAAAGCAAATAAACTTAATTGCATTTGGAGATGTGTGGTGAGGGTAATGAGGCAGGACGCAGGACAGAAATGGATGAAGACGGGGACAGCTGTGGAGGCAGCTGGCTGGCAGAATCACACCTGGAACGGGAAGAAAAGTGCTGGGCTTTTGGTGTGTCAGCCCAGTCGAGGGCAAAGGACAGGCATTGTGCTGGGGAGCTGCCTCAGGACCAAAAGATCAGTCGTGGCCTCGGGAAGGCAACGGCCACCCCACACAAATCACAGGGAAGCATCCAGGTATCACAGGACTGGAACTTCCAGTAAAGCATTAATACATTTCACATAAAACAAGTTTGTAATGATACACTCTCGTAACTTTATCATTTCTGTCACATAAAGATAAACTCTCTATGCAAGTCTTTCAATTTCCTGTGTTTTTTTTCCTCAGATTTAATCAGATTTTTTATATCTTCTTGCCTCCATTAAATGTGGATGTTGCTACACAACTTATTATAGCATTTTAAAATGTTTTAACATCAACTTTACCAGTTTTGTCTATAATTGCTTCTTTAGCAGTATTGTAAGTTGCCAAGAATTTAGAAAGCATCGAATAAAGATATCCCCATCTACCAAAGCATAATGTTTATCAGTTAAAAAAACCCCAAAACCAAAAAACCCAAACAAATGAAAAGGAAGGGGTTTTACATTTAAGAAGTTAGTTGGTCTTCATTTAGCTTCCGCATTTCTCGTGTTTTTATATGGGAAAATCCTTTATTTGGACATCGTGGACAGCCATCCTGGGGGTTTCCTACCAGCCCTCACAGGAGCTTCTTGTTATGCCGGTTTGTTTGTGATTACTCAGCCCTCTTACACCTCGGAATACTCCCCACCAGCATTCTACCACAAGAAACGGCGGGATGGCCAGCGGGCAGCAGAATCTCCCCGAGCCCCTCAAAACCCCTCCGGCAGGAGGAACCCAGACTCAGGCGTCCGCATCGGCCCCGGCACCCGCTGTGCCGCCCCCTTCCCTGAGGCAGCACGGCTGCAGGGCGTGGCGGTTGGGAGGGGCGGGGAAGAGAGGGGAGGGCGCGCGCCCA
>NW_009188251.1:1006-12984 GCF_000690835.1 Fulmarus glacialis | reverse complement strand
GGCATTCCTCCCCAGCTCGGACACGGACAAAACTCTCCCCCGGTCCCCGCTGCCGCCGGAGCTACTTGTATCCCGCGAAGGTACCGGGCAGGGCCCTGCCCAGGGGGAGGCACGGAGGTGGGGTCAGGGTAATGAACCCGAAACTCTGGCGTCAGGGGAGAAGCATTTCTCTGAGCCACATCTGCTTGGGCGAAGGGAGGAAAAACCCCGCAAACACCGGGCAAAACGAAGTACAACCCACCTCCCCACAAATCACAGCAGCGATCGAGATTTCGCTGCAGGCGAGGTCTTCCAAGGCACAGGAAAGGCTCACAAGACAGGAAAAAAAGGCACAGGAACGGCTCGCAGGAGAGAATCATAGAATCATTTACGTTGGAAAAGACCCTCAAGATCATCGAGTCCAACCGCAAACCTAACACATACCAGGAGCACATCTACATATGAAGCGTGAGAACAGAGAGGCTAGAAAAGAATATAATTCTGGAACTTATTTTCCTGCAATTTTAAGCAGCTAAATTAGTGTTCTTCTCACTAAGGGTCACATAAGGACTTGCACCTTAACCACATCTGACAGTGGTATAAAATAAACAAAATGAAAAGCACAGTTTCCTGACTCCTACCTTATAGCCACAACTGAACCCTACAGCAAAGGTGCTGCAAGAATAGCCAGAACTGTTATTTTATTTAGGAGCAATAGAAACATTTCTGGGGAGGAAAAAAAAAAAATCACATCTGGTATGCAGTGATTTACCTGCCCCATACGCTGTCTCAGGCAAGGTTTGAGGTAACAGCAGCAGGCTCTCCATCTTTCACAATTTTTATTCTTCAGGGCTTTCTTTGCTCTCCAGCTTGTAAACAAGAGCTTGTCAGGCAGGAAAATACACCAGGAAAGCTGAATGTGATAATAACAAGCTTAGTGAATTCAGCTTTCCACACCAGTACACCAAGGCAAGAGAAAAAATATCCATTATAAGACCCTAGTTCCCTAGTTTTTAAAATAGTTTGTTCCAAATATTTTCTTTCTGCCTTCTGAGAAAAGGGAAAGGAGATAACTCCTGCAATCCTGCCTGCATCTTCATTAAGAAGGAGGAAAAAAAACCACCAACAAACAAAAAACCAATTAAGTTGTACCTACTCATTTACATCTTTTCACTGAATCTTTCTAGACACCTGTAGTATCTAAAACATATCTGACTATAGTATTGTATAACTTCACATTATACCTAAATTAAGCTAACTATAAGATACTCTCAAAAGCAACAGATCACCATCTCTAACCTTCTTCCTTAACAAAGAGCACATACTGGGCTGCCCCACAACTTTATATTGAGCGTGCAGCTGGGGAATGAGTCATTCAGCTCACAGGTGAAAATTATTCCACCAACACAAGGGAAAAGGCCAGAAGGCAAGGAGGAAAAGGCAAAACCCACCCCTGATAGCAATAGCCCTCGAACTGGATTAAATGTATTCTGAAACTTGACCCAAAAGCCACATTTTATGGATACATGTATAGCACCTCCCTGTAACAGAAACGGCATGTGCAAACAAATGACAGTTCCTTCATTAACTTCAGCAGTTTTATTTCAATAAAAATTTAGCTATATTAAAAGACTATCTCATCCAAGTTCTACACGGGCAGTCATATTTGTAAGTACGCACAAAACTTTCCCTGTAATGGCTTTTGAAAGACCTATGTGAAGTAAGTCAATGTCACAGATTTCACTCTTTGCAGATAGTGCATCCCAAAACCTTAATTTTTATACTTTTGCTGTACGCCTGTTAGATGCTATGCAGCCTAGAAGTAATGTAAATGGAGGTGTCCCTCCATGGAAGGGCCCCGCCAGGAACCTTGCTCTGCTACCTATGGTAGCTGTTTTCTGCAGCTGTTGTTTCTTTTCAGAGAATGAGCTCTCTTTATTTTTTAAAGAATATCTGATTACCTCAAGGAGAAACCTACTAGTTTTCCATGTAATATTTGCTTAGCAGGTAAAATTGTGAGTGCCATACTTTAGCACTGAATATCTACATTCTTCCCCAGTCACCACATGAATGATGAAACGTAATGTGTGAATGAGTTGTAAACTAACCTCTTGATACAAAAGAGCTCTAAGAAAGTACTCCAGAAGCATGTAAAACTGAAGAGGTTTGACAAAGATACCACACCAATAACCAAATGGCCACCAGCAGTCTAGCAGCAAAGGGAAAACTGGGCTCATTTTCAGTGGTTGAGTGAGGCTGTCAGGTTGCTCTTCGCTAATCATTTGTTTTCACAACAGGATGAAGTAAAACTTTTCTCACACTCCTGCCTATTAAGCCACTAAACTCATGTACTAAATGAACCAACTAACTGATTACCCTGTCAAGAACATTTATTAATTCTAGTTGTACAAAGTGTCCATAAGGTCACTTCTCCTCAGTGTTATTACACGGTCAGTTTACAGCAATGCCACATAAGGTAACAGGAAGGCAACATGCCCACAGGAATGGCAGCAGGAGCTCTGAAATGTACCACGATTCCAGCTTGGCACCACCTTCCTCTGCATCCTCTAAGAAGCCATTAGGTTTATCTTTATCGCTGTCTCTTTGAACAGCAAACTCCATACTTAGACCAAGCTGTTTCATCTATCAGCTAATATTTTGTAACACTTGAAAGAGTTACTTATTTTTATTGACCTATAAATAGTACAATAAACCAGAGATGAGTTTCACTTTTGGTCAGAATATCCTAATCCAATACAGAATACATGAGATATTAAAATGTTCAGTAAAATGATACCTCCATAAATGTAGAATTTATTTTCATAAATCTAGAAATTCTATGTAGAAGAACTAAATTGACTGTTGGATCACCTATAGCTAGATCTTTTGGCAACAAAGCGTAGATACTATTGTGAACAATGGAAGTGTAGCTAAGATATACATTAACTTTCGGCACCATTATAATATAATTTTTGTAAAGTGGGAATCCAGTACTTTAGACATGGATGCCTTAGTGAAGCAGTCGGAGGAAGAGGCAATGTTTGTTTTCTTTTTGGTTGACTCACTGCTGTGCCCTTGGCAGGAGAATAAAATACAATATTATGCCACTGGATAAATCCACAGCATATGCCTGGTCCCCTTAGCTCTACAAGGATATAGTAGAAGGTAGTCTTTTTTAGCTAAGGCAGAAAGAGGTCACAGATGGCAATTACAAAAACAAAAGGGTGGGTGACCCGTCTTGCCCCAGCCCCCTGAGCCAGCCAGCCACTGCCTTTGCAGCACCATTACACAGGGTGCAGTTCAGAGTCCAGTTGTCTTCAGGCACAGAGAAAGGAGCAGACACCCTGGGAGGAGGGGTATTTATCTTCTGACCACTCTTTGCTGCCAGGTACACCACAAAACTCATCTCCTTCCCCTTCTCACCTTCCTCACTAGAGTCAACCGCCAGGGAATCCTCATCCTGATGCTTTGGGGACCTCGGCAAGCATGTAAACAAAGAAAGAGGCCCTCCTGGGCATATCCTCCTCATGCAGGTTTTTCCCTTGCCTGAGGAACTAAGACAATTATAACTTGTAAGTTTTGCATTATTTTAGGTTCTAAAACCTTATTACCGTGGAAAAAACACAGTGTTTCACCATCTCTCTAAAGTACATCATCACTGCTGCTGGCTTCTTACCTACCTCTTACCCACAGCAATATCCTGCAGACACCAAACAATATTTGAGATGCAGTCACCATCGTGGCTGTGTGCCCAGTTGTGTCTATCTGTTTCAGGTCCTTACAAAACTGCCATTATCCTAGTGCTTGAATGATTTGTGTTTAATGTATTCATCCCCAGAGCACCCCTATAAGGTAAGGGACATACCAGTGTACTCTGCTGACTCCTTCTCATGGGGCCGGCTTCCATTGTTCACCCGTTACGTTTTCAAGGAAGATCTTCATGCTGCCCCTGATGCAAACAACAGCAATGCTCTCTTATAATCTTCTTTAAATCCCTAAAACTCTGCTATTCTATGATGCTGAGAAATACAAGATAACTGTTTGTATGTTAATTACCTTGTCTTGTCCTATATTTAGATTACAAACTCTCTAGTTTAGTCCGTATTTATGCAGCACACAGGAAAATGGGCTCATGGTCCATTAGGGAAATTTCTAGGCTCTATAAATAATGATAATGAAGTGATAGTAAATTAAAACATAAAGAAAACAAATGATACATGCAAAGCTGCATAGGTAGTAGAAGTAGTCTGCAAGAAAAAAGGAATTCATAAACTATCCATCAGTGCCACAGCTTATGTCTATGTCTAGGATGTTTCAGTTCTTTTCCAAACTCTTCAAGAAGGCTGACCATTCAGATAGAAAAATAAGTCTTCCATGGGACAATTACAAATATGATAAACGGGAAAAATCTCATCCACTGTGTCTGTGAAAAACAGCTCAAAGGGCAGGTATGACTACATAGACTACGGAGACTGCTGTAATGATCAGGTACAAGAAGGCAGTTAGGAACAGAGAGGGAAAAGGAGCCCAATCTTCTGGCTATCATCAGTTTAAGGGATTGCTGATGTTATTGTCAAGGAGATAAAAATGGGCTGACTTGAGCATAGGCTGCTATCATCAGTTTTACACTGTAGTCATAAAAATCAGTGGTACATAGTTTTTTACCTCTGATTCTGTCTTGTCAAAAAATGACATGTATATATGCATTGATTCTTTACAATAATTTGTTCGATCTTTTTGGTTTATGGCAGGAAGAAGCTATTAGAAGTAACAGGAAACACTTCTTTTTAGAAATTGCTACAGCTCACATCTGTATAGCAGACACGTAACTCAGCTGTTACTCTGCATGGGCAGTTAGCTAAGTTTCTGCAACATTATTAATGGACCCTGCAGAGAGCACCTGATACTTCTTGTGTTTCAAAGTCCACTGAATCAGCTCAGTGAGCCAAAATGAAAACACTTTGTTTATCAGGGCATAACAGCTATACCTGTGATTAATACTTTTGCTCCCTTGTGGAAACAAACAAACGTCATTATCTAGCTACAGGGCAAAGCTACACATTCTTCAGCTCTGTTTTAAAGGAATTTTAAAATTATTATTAGTTTGTGGTAGTACAGACTAGGTAGTCAGTAGTGTTTCCCAGGGAAAAAAAGGAAAATATAGTTTCTGCTGCAACAATCTAATGATTAATAATAGAGAGAATAAATATTTAAGATACATAAAACATGAGACTATCAAAACAATCTAATAACGGTCTGGATTTTAAAAAGATATGATGAAACTAATCTCCTTGGACGTTGTGTTTTACTGAACAAGTCTTTAATCTTAAATGCTTGTGCACGTGTATTTGCAACTACCTACAAGTATGGGTATGCCAGAATCTTCACTCAAATATAGCTGCAATTAATAACTCTTCAGCAAATGTGCCCAAGCATTGAGAAACCTGAAGTCCAGTAAAAAGTCACAGTTTGGATGATAAACTGGCTTTGGCAGTGAGTGTGGCTTACAGGGCTCTCTCTTTCCTCTTTCATTCCATCCCCCAGCTCCTGATTCCCCTGCAAGTCGCTAGGTTTCAGTTCTGCACTTAGGGATTGTGGTGACTGTGCTGGATCAGTAATCTGTTCAGGGCAACTGGGTTTCAGAGGGAAAAATCAACAGCAACATAAACTCCAGTTTTCTCCCTCTTTATTACAGGCTACTGCAGAGCAAAGGAAGTCCACTTTATTAGAAGCTGCTCAAGGACTGCCTAAAGTTATAAATACATTCATGGGAAGACTTTAAGGCTTCAGTAATGTTAAGAATCCCTGCATTCCTATAGGCAGTCTGAGAGCATTTCAGCTCCTATTTATGCACTGAAAATGACCACATTTTCTAAAGGGTCAAGTAGTCAACACACCATAGTCAAATCAACTGGCCTATTAAACAATTCCACAGGTCTGGACCAACCAGTTACTAAAAATGTGAAAACTTAGCCATAAGATCCTTTGAAAAGCCTTCACAGCATCTAACCCAGTCAGACACCAGGATGAAGGAAAATAAACAAGATCTATCCTTCTTCTACCCCAAAGCATCACAGGATGCTAATCAGCATTATGCTTGACCATGAGATGAGAAGCAGTTGTGTTGATGGCCCTCCAGCTATCACTACAGCAGCTCCCAGCCTTGGCCAACAGAGCATGACCCAGTTTGAATTAGGTCTCTCCCTGTCATTACAGTCAGTGAAGGTGCCCGATACATTGGTTCAGGTTGGATATATTTGGACTTTGACTTCTCTGCTTAGATCTCCAACAAGACAGCTAATAAATGTGGATGAGTTTTACGATCAGGCCACTAGACTGTGCAAAAGAGCAGAATATATCTGGTCAGGGCTAGTTTAAATATACAGTTAAAAATCTCCATGTCCTTTCCACCTGTTTCATGAACTTTTCAGTTTATTTAAGTAAAATTTTCAAAAGCTACATGTTTAAGAATAGCCTCTTCAATGCACTGTATATATAAAAATATGTAAGATTATTTTGGCACTCACCACACAGAGTAATAGTTAAGGATTTGCTATGCCTTTACCATCCAGAAGTACCACTCATGTCCTGTTGAGCCCTGAATTACTCAAGATAGGCTTAATTGTTCTCAGCTTGTCCAGTGGTTTCAGTAAGGTAAAGCAAATGTTCACTTTTTGTTGGATTATTTTCCTACCATTTCAACTCCCTGACTGGACCCACCACAAGATCTGATAAGATCAAAAATCCGTGCAAAGGGGCGAGCATGAATGCACATTTGGTTTGTGGAAGAGGGTAGGGTTAAAGGGCAGCTTCAATTGTCATGAAGAGCAGAAACTGTAGTTACATTTGTTTGAAACTAATGTAAAGTGGGACTAATTCAAACCCACAAGGGAGGGAGCAGATGAGCTTGTTTGGTGCAAGCATGACTGACTGAAGGATATATTTTTTAAATGAATCAAAGTACAGATCACCTTATTCAAAACAGTTTAAATATAGCTGCCCTTAGAAGTGACAGTATCCCCCTTTTATCATAATCAAATCAGCTTTAAGAAATGTAGCAGAAAAGGTTATATTATTTAATATTATAGATTGTTATCTGAATTAACCTTCCACTCCAAATCAAAGAATGCCAGACTGACATTTTTGTAAGTTAATTAAACACTCTCCAAACAAGCAATCCCTACTTAGAAGCCTTAAGATGTGAAAGCTAGATCATGGGTGACATTTCACTAGATTATTGATAACATAGCTCTAATTAAAAAAAACTGTCATGAAAACAGATTTTTTCCCTGTATTTTCCTAAGTAAATAAAACTAAAACCCATCCCTTTAAGGTTATGTTCAGCTACAAGAGTTTCTGAATATTTCTGATGCAATCAATATTACTCCATTTGGAGTCTTTTGGAGCACACTCCACAGATGTTGATACTGACTGAAAAAGCTCTCTGCTTTTTGGATGCCTTACCTCAGACTGGAGGTAAATATGTGCTGTGTGCTGGCATGAAAACGAATCTAGTGGTACTATAGTCACAGTTTCCTCTCTCTCAAGTGGATATTACTGTCTACAGAGAAGTGAAACGTGAGAAATACATTACCAGACAATGAAAAACAGGTTCTTTCTTTTTTATTAGCTTATTATTGCTAAAAGCAATAATATTTAGCTTTATATGTGTTTCTGCAAATAAACATGGATTTAGTTAGACTAGCCAATACTAACTTGTCTCCCCAGCTCCCTCTGGAGGCTGGCACTCATTCTTGTTTTGTAATTTACCATGTGAAAAAGGTTAACTCTCAGAATAAGGATTTTGTTTATAATATGCTTTCATGGGCAAAGGCTCTAGCCTAAATGCAAACAAGCATGTGGTTTCAGTAGCCAGCTGCAGATCTTTCTCTTTGGTTTCTAATCAGAAAGAAACCTCCCTCCCATTCCACAGCTGCAACATATATAAGGGATTGGGCTCAGGTACCCTTTTTTTCCTTGAATATTTTAGGGGAGGCATTTTTTTGGCTGCAACCCTAAAGAGCATGGAGAGTACTTGGAGAATTTGTGTTTGTTTCTATTGCTTTCTTCACTGGCTTTCTTCTGGCATCCAGTGTTCCCCCCACTCCAGGGGTCGTGTAGTCTCTGACAAAACCTCTGGGTTATTGGTAGCTCCTGAGGACAATGTCCGTGAGCTAAATCCATTGTTACGGCTGCCAAAAGGTGTGAGGCGTGGATATGCCCTCCTGCCTCCCCTTCTCAAGGTGCTGTCTGACCGGGAACACCAGAACTGGGAAAGCGAGGCCCCCAGGCTACGGCCAGACTCCAGAGCCCTTCGGTACATGAAGAGGCTATATAAGATGTCTGCTACCAAGGAGGGAATTCCAAAGGCTAACAAAAGCCACCTCTATAACACTGTTCGACTTTTCACTCCATGTTCTGAATGCAAGCACAGGGACCTAATGAAAGGTAAGTGTGGGGTGACCTGAGTTGCAAAGGTTAAATGGGTTTTTTCCATGTGTTCTGAGCTTGCAGCATAATATAAAAATATCTTATTTCTTTAGAGTTGTTGCTATTTTAATCCTTATCTGACTTATTATTTGGCCTATGTAAGTTTGAAGAGAACACTTAATGCATTTGTGTAGTCAAAAATGAACAATTTCTAATTACAGAAAAAATACAGTGGTGAGTAGTAAAAAAAGCAATATAGTAAGCGTATGCTATGTCCACATCTGGAACACAGGCCAGGAAATGGGTTCATCAGTCTCAAAATAAGATGGAAATTGGAGCAAATTCAAAGAATGCCAGAAAATTCTTAACATCAGGGGAAAAGACGAGGGTAGTGTATTTTACAGCAGGGGTGAATGAGACAGAAATGTGCATTCAGAATAACTTGGAAGCTCTGGTTCTGTTTCACAAAAGAAAAGCAAAGTGACACTCATGAAAGAGTGATAATTTTTTTAACTAGTGCTAATGAAATTCTGCCTTTCTGTTACTCAGACTTGCTGGCAGTTGTTGGTCAAGAGATTTAAATAGGAAAAAATATATAAGTAGGAAGAACAACTAGAGTTAATGCTAAAAAGCTCTGAAAGCATTCACTTTAAAACTCCAGCTATTTTTTGGCTTGTATAATCTGGAGTGTCTAGTTCCTGTTTCCCCACATCAACACTGAAAAGACAACTACTAACTTCCTCCTGTACTGTTTGTTTTAATGAAATGAATTCTAATACCTCTTAAAAGCATGGGTTTTCTTGGTTTTGTTGTCTTTTCTTAACTTTTAAATCTTATGTCCCTAGCCAAAGTAGAAATTCCATATAATAAAAATAAGGGAGGGCATCTAAATTGGTTTCTTCTGCTGCTGAATTATTTCTACTTATCTACTACATGATAGTGTTTATGTCTAGGTGGAAAATTAAGATGCACTAACTCTACAAGATTTTGTTTCCCTTCTCAGGAGATGTTCACTCGGTGGATTTACTGTTTAACCTGGATCGTGTTACTGCTCTAGAGCACTTACTCAAGTCTGTCTTGCTCTATTCCTTTGACACATCAGTTCCCATTTCTTCTTCCATTACATGCATGTGCCATTTATCTGTTAAGGAGCATGATTTTTCTAGTCAAGTATGTCCCAGCATTTCACACACTATAGCTTTTAGCCTGCACTTTGAAGTTAGAAAACGCAAGTGGGTTGAGATTGATGTGACTTCTTTTCTCCAGCCTCTAATTGCTACTAAGAGGAGGAATGTTCATATGGCTGTGAACTTCACTTGTCTGATGGGTGATCCACAACAGAACACTAAACTGGAAAATCCCATTAATATGGCACTGGTTCCCCCTTCTCTTCTTCTTTATCTGAATGATACCAGTGAGCAAGCTTATCACAGGTGGAACTCACTTAGACACAGAAGGAAAAACCCAGTGCGGCCCATGCAAAGGAGCAGTCTGCTTGTTGATCCTACAGGTGACAAAGGAAAAGAGAATTCACAGGGTAAAAGGGCCTCTCGACGGCGAAGAGATGAGAATCTGAAAGAAGCGCCAGCCATTCCACCTTATAATTTGAGCGAATATTTCAAACAATTTCTGTTCCCTCAAAATGAGTGTGAGCTTCACAACTTCCGTCTAAGTTTTAGCCAACTAAAATGGGACAAATGGATAATAGCACCACACAGGTACAGCCCTCAGTATTGCAAAGGCGACTGCCCAAGGGTCGTCGGGCATCGTTACGGCTCTCCTGTACACACAATGGTACAGAACATAATATACGAGAAACTGGACTCATCTGTTCCAAAGCCCTCCTGTGTTCCTGCCGAATACAGCCCACTGAGCGTCCTAACCATAGAGCCCGATGGCTCCATAGTCTACAAAGAGTATGAAGATATGATAGCTACCAAGTGCACTTGTCGGTAGTGGGTGAACCCTGATTGGTTTTACTCCGGGTTTGGGTATTTTTGCTTTCTCCAAGTGTCTGTAGCTATAATCAACTGAATAGTGTTTGTGTAATTCTAATAGCTCTATAAAACCGCTTAGGATTTAGCATGGAGTTAGTAGACGGTGTTTACATCATAGCACTTATTTTTGTAGCCACTCAGCCTTTCTAGAATGTGAAATTAAATGTAAATATCTTTTTATTGGAATAATTTTGCATTTAAAATGTGGAAAAGGTTTCAACTACCAGATGTCTATTTTAAGCTGTTTTGTTATAGATTTAAAAAAAGAAATAAATGCCTATCATGCATACCACTTACATTCAATGCCTGCTAGTCTTCCTCTATACAAAGAAATATTTTGTGTGACATTTCCAGCAAGTGTCTAGGAAGAGGGGAAAGTCTTTAATGTTAAAATTACTTTCCCAGTTTTTCATTCTTTTTCCCTACCACATTTCCAGTTCCCCCAAACAAGAAGACAACTTTTCCTCACAGTTCTGTAAAAAGTTACAAGGTTGTTTCTTGCTTCTTTTTCTGTCACACTCCTTGGGCTTTCTCAACCATGTGTGGTAAGAATTTAAGGACAGCTGTGCAATAACTTGTAAAAACTTAAATCACTGAAATACTTGAAGATGACCCAGCACCAGCTTACTGGTGAGCTGTTAAAAACAGACATGCTTGATCTAGTTCAAGAACAAATCACAAGCTGTTCATGGGGTGAAGGCACAGGATTCTGCATGTGGAACCGCACTGCCACTTGCTTCCAAATTATGAAGAAATGGTCCATGCTGTCAGCTTAAAAAAAAAAAAAGGCTTTTAGAAGCCTATTAAATTAATTAATTTAGATGCTGTTAAATTGGTTTAGTTGTCTGAAAATGTGGGGCCATAGCTTCATTTCCTCTTGCAGTAAAATTGTAGGTAATAGTGTCTTAATTCTATATGCTTTCAAACCAAATTTTTACTACAATTGATGTATTTTCTCCTAGACTTTTCTAGTTTTAAGAATTTTGTCAAAAATGCTGGTTTCAGGCTGGGTACCCAAGCTAAGAGGGCTTTAAATGGTGCTCACACACAAAAAAACCAGCTTTGGTAGGGATTTTTTTTTTTTTTAATTGGTAAAAGGATGTGGAGCAGCACTGTCTTTTAAAACCCTTTAAGAATAGCCTTTAAAATGGTGACTTGCTAATGCATTAATACATAAATGCCTTAACTTTCTACAATAAGCTACCTAACCAGACCCTGACCTTAGATCCTGACCTGTGCAATTCCACTGGGAATTTAGCCTGGCAGGGAAAAGATTGAACCCAAGGGGACTGTGTGTGGTCTTATGTTACTGTGACAATGGTTCACCTGGTTACTGTTGTGCTGGTTTGGGCTGGGGTAGAGTTAATTTTCTTCGTAATAGCTAGCATGGGGCTGTTTTGCATTTGTGCTGGAAACAGTGTTAACAGAGGGATGTTTTTGTTACTGCTAAGCAGTGCTTACACAGAGTCAAGGCCTTTTCTGCCTCTCCCCCCCCCCCACCAGCCAGCAGGCTGGGGGTGCACAAGAAGTTGGGAGGGGACACAGCTGGGACAGCTGACCCCAACTGACCAA
>NW_009188251.1:0-869 GCF_000690835.1 Fulmarus glacialis | reverse complement strand
TCACCGTTACGCGTGATGGAGCCCTGCTTTCCTGGAGATGGCTGAACACCTGCCTGCCCACGGGAAGCAGTGAATGAATTCCTTGTTTTGCTTTGCTTGCATGCGGGGCTTTTGCTTTCCTTACTAAACTGTCTCTACCTCAACGCACGAGTTTTCTCACTTTTAGTTTTCCCATTCTCTCCCCCATCCCACGGGGGAGAAGTGAGAAAGCGGCTGTGTGGGGCTTCATTGCTGGTTGGGGTTAAACCACGACTGTGAACGAGTCGATGTTGGTATGACACTTCTCCAACTTTGAAGTGCTCCGTGGAGGTGCAATACGATCTGGCTAACAGTCATATAACTTCTATCAAAATGAAGTCCCTAAGCAAAGATTGCATTAGTCTGGAGCCGATGAACTAAAAATAGCGCTCACTTTGGCTCCAATTGAAGGTATGTTTGAAATAAATACCGAAAAGCTCACGGCAAAGATCTTGATGTCAAATAAAAAAATTCCAGCCCACGGTCAACACTACATTGAATTGGTTTAATTCAAATTGCCTCAATTCAAATTGCCGCATAGATTGCCAATCCCTTCCGAACAGTGGGAATTCAGCTTCACTGAGCCACCAAGGAGGAAAATAAAGTTCGTTGTTTGACACAGATGGAAAAGCCTGTTTACGATAAAGTGCTGAAGTCAAGCTAAAGAAACTGCATTTTTGGGTCAGCGACACGCAGCTTCAGAAATACATCACCTCGGTAACGGATTAAAGGTTGAGACCACGTTCTCCAGGGCGGATTCACGTTGCTACACCATTTTTAGTCCGTATATAACCATTTTTGCGGTATATAAATTGTTATTTTACAGGAGACCAGCTGGCGGCAGCGGCCAC
>NW_009188250.1:51058-56451 GCF_000690835.1 Fulmarus glacialis | reverse complement strand
TCGATGACCTTTTCCAATCTTAATGATTCTGTTTTATGATACTTATTGCTTACTAAGCCTTTTCAAGCTATTTGGTGTGCAAGTGTTTCATACAGCGAAAGCTGCCCTACTAAATGTTGCTCAGTGCAGGAAGTGAAAAATGTCTAGTTGGAAGCCCAAAGCCAAGATAGTAAGCTTAAAAATCATGGCAGAAACTTGATTCTAACCAGATAAAATGCTGCTTGAATCCCTCTATAAACTAAGACCCAAGGGTGTGAACTACATTTTTATGAGGTGGTTCCCCAAACATCAGTTTTGTAATTGTATGTAAACTGAATGTGCGTTTCCACAGACTTTTCTATAGAAACCTTTCAATAAGGTTTATTGTATCACACAGATACAATACTAAAAATAACATTTTAGTTAGAAAATGCTCACTGGGCAATAAAAGAGAAGGGACCTGTGGGAAATCCTATTTATTTGCATTTGGTGTTTGCATTTCTTACTGTAAATACATGCCTCTTGTTTCAGATTGCGTGAGCCCTTAATTTGAGTTATCCAGCACCGTTCTGTAGTCAACAGACTACAAAAAGAGGATAGGCAATGCTCTGGCTGTTGCAATAGCTAAATAAATTTTTGGTGTCATTTTTACACACACATTACATAGGTGCATAAAATTAGGTTCCAGATTCTCTGCCAGCAGCATTTATCAACAGGTAGTTGTGGACCATTGGGGTCCATCAGGTATCAGAAAGCTGTCCGTGGCAAAAGCTATTGAACAAAACAAACCAAGAGGAAGAAGCACTCTTATATCCCCAGGCAAACAAATAAAGGCTAGAAGCTGAAAGTGACTACATTTATTGTTTGTTTCAAATGAAAATCATGGGGGGATTGCTGTACGGAACAGGCCAGGGTCATGAGGTTTACTTAAAACCCGAAAACTGAGTTACATGAATTAATAACACTGACAAGCATTACTGCAGAGTGCTGAATGTCATGTTGGTACTTGAACCAGCAGAAGTTGAGCACAGGTTATTGTCTTTCTGATCTGTTATACGTACCTGGTGTGGGCTTTAAAAGAAACCCAGTGCTTTGTTTAAAACGACAAAAAGTCTTGACCCTGGCATGGAAATGAGAGGCCAATGAAGACATGGAGGTTCACAAGGTGTCAAAGAACTGAGAAGTTTGTTGGGAACTTTTGTAAATTGTCTCATGGACACTCTGGATGTGTCTGCAGGAAACAGAAATGAAAAAAAATATTTTCAATACTTTAGAGACCAAAAGACCCAAAGAAATCTCCCCCTCCTCTCACAATTAATTTAAAGATAATCAGCGAAAAGTCCAAGCCAAACAGTAATTAAGCAAAAGGAGATAGAAATCTCTTACAGAATTGGTTCTGCCAGAAATACATTTGTTGTAATATCCCACTAGTGGCCAGTAAAGGAAATGGAAAGCAAAAGTCATGCCAAAATTACATATTCACAGCTCTGCCTACTCTGTTCTCAGTGCCCAGAAGCATGAAGGCCTGAAACAACATCATTTTTAACATTAAACTAACTCTTGTCATGTGGAAGTGGAGGATGAGCTAGATCTCAGATAAGTAGAGCCCTTCTGCTACAGAAAAGAAAGTTGGATCTAAAGATCAGACACACTTGTAGGGCAGGCGCAAGAAACCCACGCTGCTGATATAAAGACTGACCCTTAGGGTATTCCTAGTGGTTTAGGTGCTTAGTTGTCCCAGATAAGAGTAGATAAAGTAGGGGGCAAGCTGTGTGTAACAGTGCTAAAGCTGCACACCAGTGGTTTAAACCGAAAACCAGGACGCGATTTTTGGCTTGCCAAGGCCTGGGGAAGGCATAGCAAGCGACAGGGTATCCTGGGTAGGTCTGAGATGGCATCTCCTCCTGCCAGTGGTCAGTCTGGTATAAGAAGCAAAACCTCTGCAGTGGGAACTGTAGTGTAATGGTGGTTTAAGTAAGTGGTCCTGCACACCTGCAGATGAGTAGGAAATTCCTGTAGTAATATCCAAGAGTGAAGTTTGTTTCCTCACTGCACCATCAGGGCTCTGAATGAGCTATTACAGTCTATAAGGCGAATATGTATTTATTTAGGCAATTTTTTAAAGATTGATTTTTGATCCAGTGCATGGTAAAAGTTCCTAAGGAACCAGCTATATAAATCCTGCCTTAGCTGTATAAATACTCTTTTTATTCTCTCTGTAGTTATCTTTCATGTGATGGCACGAAGGATGAATGATGATTAGCTGGAGTCAGTGCTTGGGAAAGAGGGAGAACAGGGAAATGGATTTTATTTCATAAATTTTCTTATGAGACTCTAGTAATTAAACACTTTGCAAGCGGGGTAATAACCGGTAGCCTTTATTCATCACGGTATTTATCCTGGCTCTGCCATTCAGGTTGGCCCAGTCGTATCACCTCCATTTCCTCATCTGTACAATGGGAATAAAAGTATTGACCTTCTTAATAACATCTCTCTGAGACGGAGAGAGAGCAAATGCTCTGTAAGATCTGCATAATTATTGTTAACTTCAAGCTATAAGCAATTCCCTTGGAGTCGATGGGACTGCTCACATGTGGGGTTAGTTGCAGTACTGGGAGCCACTGATGGCTGCAAATCATGGAAAACTGGCTTTCTGATGGATCATAAGTCTGCTTCTGGAGAGCTGGTTTTGCTTTCCATATGGGCTGTGACTTTCAGTGATGCTTTAACAAGTTATATGCCTGGGAGTTGCATGCCTAGCTCCTTCAGCATCTTTTGAAAGTCTTCACAAGAAAGCGGGGGGTTGCTGTTGGAATCGCAGTCTAAAATTACAAACAAGCATGTATAAAAAAAACAGTAAAGTGGAAATTGGGGGGGGGGGAAGGGTCTTCAGTTAGTTTGGAAAGCGAAAATTTACTGGGAAATGAAAATGAAAATTGAAAAAAACACTGACAGTTGAAAAGAAATTCTGGTTTTGCTATTCTAATGCGAATGTAAACATTTTATAGGAAAAAGGACACTGTTGGGTGGGGGGGAATTCTAAAGTACAAAGCGCATGGGAAAACTCATGATTCTTTTTTTCTTCATTGGGTCTGTCTTAAATTCCTATTTGGATGGACTGAAATACCAAAATAAGTAGCCTGATTTTCAACACTGCTCTGAGCACTCTCAATTAACAAGAAAACAAGCCACTGTGGCCACTTACTTTTGAAAACCTCAGCCGCTGCTTTTCATTGATGCCACTTGCTTTCTTTTAGTTATGTCAGTACCAGAGAATCATCTCATTTGAGCCATGATTTCTCTTCCATTTTAAGTGGGTAATATCCATATGCAAATTTTCTAGAAAGGTCTCTTGGCAAATGCGGGGAGGGGGGGGGGAAACCAGCAAAACTTCTTAGCAACAGCTGGGAAGAACATCAATAAGGAATCTTTTTTTCTCAGCCTTGGAAACATGTTGGCATTCACATGCTCTGCTTGAGCTGTGTGCTTATTAGTGTTCTTAGAGTGCAGACAAACGGCACTGATTCAATACATATGCTTGTCCCGCATGTTTTATTGTTATTTTAAGACAAAAGTCTCCATAGGTGCATGCTACAGTACTGATCCAAAGCTCAGGAAAGCTAGTCCTTGCTGATATCTGCTTGTCTTTACGTGCACTCTCTTCCCTCAAAGTCCCTAAATCCCTGTGCTGTGTCCCTCTTATACAAGCACTGAACTGATCTGGAATGTCTTTGTGCTTATATTTCAAATGCTTGCTACCTGTGTGTGGTCTAGGCAGGGAAGAAGTCCTGTGGCCTTTTTGGGGAACTGTTGCAAACAATAGTTTGCAAGTGGAGTGACATGCAGGCATGGATACCCTGTTCTTTATTTACTTTTAACATCAGTATGGTGCAGGGATATTGAGGGGATTATCACCAGGATCAGGCTGCAATGCAGACAACCATGGCAGGATTTTTTTCAGCCTGAAATACGAAAAGCGTGTTCCTCTTTTAAGCAGAAAAGCCCAGGAAGATGGCCCTTGTAATTACTGGAAATCGGCAATCTGTCTGCTGTCATTCAATTTAACCCATGCAAATTTGCCATGTGCAATGAATCCACTCAGTGGGTGTGATTTCAGAGAAGAAATAGTCCATCTGGTTTATCCAAATGTTGCTTTAAAGGAGGATGACTGACAGTTTTTTTCAGACCCAGAGTGCAGCAGGCTGCCTGGAAGCTGGTTACTTACCAGCTTGGATAAAAAAAGATCTCTATATTAAGCATGCTGCCAAAGTAATAGTAGCTGATAGTATTAGCAGAAGCAAGCAAGTAGGCGGTGGGAACGTTGTGGCTGAGCAGGTAAGCCAGAGCTCAAACTGTTTGTAATGTGAGGTGATTCACACACATGGAAGAAGAAAGGCTCACCTCTTCTGGATGGACAGTGATTTTTGTAAGTAACTTTAGTTTGTAAAACCTGCGGTGTAGTTTGAGGATGTGTCTTACAGCAAAAGAGATTCAAAGGGGTTGGAATAATGAAGAGTAATCATAAGTACAACTGCCTCCTCATTTTCACTCCTGAATATGGTGCTTCTGTTCTGATCTAGCTGTTCTGGTGTTATGTTTCAGAATAATTAAAAGACAATTGCACCTATTTTTCTTATTCAAAGTTCCCAAAGCTGCTGCTAAATATGTTGTCTTGCATATTTGTCTGCTTAATTTGTGCCTAGAGATGCTTTCTCTTTATTTTTCTTTCCCTCTTTGAGATTTCAGATTACTGGTCTGGAGAAAATGGGCAGTTTGCCTTTACATTATATGAATAGCAGAATAGGATCCTGTCACAGATGAAAGTACTGTATTTATGACTCATTATAATCCATTCATTGCTTCACGGACCCAGAGCCCTCCAGGGAATGCCACAAACCCACATAATTTTCGCAAGTGCTACATTTTGCATTTGGATCTTTGGTTTAGCTGTCAGATATGAAAAAGGAAGAAAAAAGTGCAGGAAGGCAGAGAGTCCATGCGATTGTGCGTGTACAGATGCTAAGCAGTGATAGCAGGAATTTCAATTCAGACTCGTCCCATCGTGCTCCTGCTCCCCATTCCCTCTGATGCCATAACAACCATGAGGGGCAGGGGTGAGCTTCAGGAGCTGGCAGAGATTGGCATGCCTTTAATGATAGCAGGCCCATTGCAGTGAGTGTTGGCACGACAAGTCTCTGTTGTGCTGGAGCAAGCTAACAGAGTGGCTTTATGGATCTTTACGCATCGGGATGCCATCCAGAGGGACCTGGACAAGCTTGAGAAGTGGGCCCATGTGAACCTCATGAGATTCAACAAAGCCAAGTGCAAGGTCTTGCACCTGGGTCAGGTATCAATACAGGCTGGGGGATGAAGGGATTGAGAGCAGCCCTGCCGAGAAGGACTTGGGGGTACTG
>NW_009188250.1:0-50930 GCF_000690835.1 Fulmarus glacialis | reverse complement strand
AGTACTGCGTCCAGCTCTGGAGTCCTCAGCACAGGAAAGACGTGGACTGGTTGGAGCGGGTCCAGAGGACGGTCACGAAAATCATCAGGGGGATGGAACACCTCTCCTATGAAGAAAGGCTGAGAGAGTTGGGGTCATTCAGCCTGGAGAAGAGAAGGTTCTGGGCAGACCTTATTGTGGCCTATCAGTACTTAAAGGGGGCTTATAAGAAACATGGGGACAAACTTTTTAGCAGGGCCTCTAGCAATAGGACAAGGGGGAATGGTTTTAAACTAAATGAGGGTAGATTTAGACTAGATAAAAGGAATAAATTTTTTACAATGAGGATAGTGAAACACTGGAACAGGTTGCCCAGAGAGGTGGTAGATGCCCCATCCCTGGAAACATTCAAGGTCAGGTTGGACGGGGCTCTGAGCAACCTGCTCTAGTTGAAGATGTCCCTGCTCATTGCAGGGGTGTTGGACTAGATGACCTTTAAAGGTCCATTCCAATCCAAACTATTCTATGATTCTATGATCTTGCTGCAGAAAGGAGCTCGATGTCCTGTGCAGGAAAGCTACTGTGCTACCTTTTCACAGTGATGTCTGTGAGTACTTGGAATTGCCTAAAAATGCCAGTTCTGGTATTTCTGCCTGCAGTGCCCAAAAATGCACTGACCTGGTATTACTGAGAAGATTTCCTGGGTAGAAATTGATAGTTCTCAGACAAGTGCTATCAAATGTGGCTGGAAAGCTGCCTGTCAGAAAAGGACTTGGGGGTCTGGTTGACAGCCAGCTGAACATGAGCCGGCAGTGTGCCCAGGGGGCCAAGAAGGACAACAGCATCCTAGCCTGTATCAGAAATAGTGTGGCCAGCAGGAGTAGGGAGGTGATCGTGCCCCTGTACTCGGCCCTGGTGAGGCCGCACCTCGAATCCTGTGTTCAGTTTTGGGCCCCTCACTACAAGAAGGACATTGAGGTGCTGGAGTGTGTCCAGAGAAGGGCAACAAAGCTGGTGAAGGGCCTGGAGCACAACTCTTATGAGGAGCGGCTGAGGGAACTGGGACTGTTTAGCCTGGAGAAGAGGAGGCTGAGGGGAGACCTCATTGCGCTCTACAACTACCTGAAAGGAGGTTGTAGCGAGGTGGGGGTTGGTCTCTTCTCCCAAGCAACTAGCGATAGGACGAGAGGAAATGGCCTCAAGTTGCGCCAAGGGAGGTTTAGACTGGACATTAGGAAAAACTTCTTTACTGAAAGAGTGGTCAGGCCTTGGAACAGGCTGCCCAGGGAAGTGGTGGAGTCACCATCCCTGGAAGTATTTAAAAGACGTGTAGATGAGGCGCTTAGGGACATGGTTTAGTGGGCATGGTGGTGTTGGGTTGACGGTTGGACTTGATGATCTTAGAGGTCTTTTCCAACCTTAATGATTCTGTGATTCTATGACTCTAAATCTCTATGCAGACAGAGTGTTTTGGGCAATGGTGACACAGACCAAGTGCTTTGGCTGTGCCTTGCAGATAAGCCGATTGCCACTTTAATCGACAGCTTTCTGCTTGCTGTGCTTAGCTGGTGTGTTGGTGTGGTATCTGCATCGTGGTGTTGGGACTGTCCGAGTAGTCCAGTGTTAATAGCAGTGTGGTAGAGCGTGGCTGGCTTTGAGGGTTGCTTGTGCCTGAAAGCTCTTTTCTGGCTTGGTTTTACAGAGTCGATGTTTGTCTCTCTCCTTGGCCTGGGAAATAGCTTCCGAGCCATATTTACTGTGGTCAGGTTTGGGAAGTGCTGCAGTGGTTTGGGGAGGGTTTTTTGATTCTGATTATGTTATTTTGTGTATTAATATGCTTTTTCATTTCTGGCATGTGTAGTATGTCCAGAGCTGTCCATTTCTAAGTGGAACTCTGGCTACGCTGATGCCAGACCTACTCTGTCAGTAACCCTCTGAATGCCTTCATCTGAGGGAAAGTAATTCTGGATGTTTGCAACTGGGAGTGTGGGGATCTCTGTTAGCTGAAGAGGGCTTCATTGACAAGGTGTCACATCTACCAATGAGGCAGAGAAGAAGAACAGAGGTAGCAAGGTGCAAGAAGCAAAATTCAGGCCTTTGGGGAGTTAAAATGTAGGTTGGGGTAAATGAGTGAGGGGTTCAGATTTTTTGCTTCAACATACAAAATCTATTTCTTGTGTTTTCTAACATGATTTGCAATCCCATTGCATGGTTTTGTATGGAGTCTGAGGAATTCCTTGCAGTCTCTTCTTTGTCTGGTGCCTTCCACTGTTATTGTTCCTGGTTCATGATTCGTCTCCTCTTTTTCCCTCCAAACCTTGTGTTTTCTAGCCAAAAGGAGACAGTGAGTCACTTCTGATCACTTTGTGGCACCTGTTAATTTTCTGCTGTTGCTTAATGGAGCACTTCACAGAAATATGCTCCATTTCATTCTTGCACCACTTGGTAATACTGTCAGGCTGTGTGTGATGATTAGGGCAAAAAAGAGGAAAATATTGTAACTCTTTCTCTAGTAAGTTCATTGCAAAGTAGCAGAGATTCTGTATCTGCCATGAAGTGAAGGTTGTGTGGGGTACCTGGGGAGTGCTCTGCTGTCTGGGGTAGAGTGGCTCTGCAGCAGGGATGCAAGAGCACTGTTTACCCTAGACTCGCTGAGGAGGGATTGCCCTTCAATCTGGCAGCTTTGAGAACAGATCAGGTCTTCCAATGGCAATTCAAACTCTGTGGCCCCACAGGTTTCCCTGGAAAGTCACCTGCTGAGACTTTAAAGAAATGTCTTCATATGATTGATTTGATCTGGATAAGATTTGATTTAGAGAGCTATTCAGGAATTCAGGACACTTATGCACTGAGTAAGTATGGATTTAATGGCTTAATTTAAAGCATCCAAGTTTTAAAACGTTAGACTTGGGGTAGTAATGTTTCGTGTGAATACTCAGAAGTGCTTAAAATCAATCAGGATCCGTCCCTTTGCTCTGCAGGCAAGATGATAGTTGCTAGCGAGAACACAGCATTGTCCATATGCATGCAAATAGTACATATGGTATTCGCCTGTAATCAGAATAGAAAGTAATAATGATAGCTGAGCTATGACAGCGATGTAGTTCTGGCTGATGCTTTTGACAAGTATGTTTGTAGGTAGAAATCATGGATGTCTCTCTGAAATGCTGCTACCTCTGGGGAAACACAACCGCAGTTACATTTATGGTGAATGAGGTTGTTGAATCCAAGAATCCTCATCCTAATCTTCTCCACTTGGCCAGCTTTATGCATTGTGATCACTATATAGGAAAGCTTTTAGATGTACGCTTAACCAGACATCTTCAGCGAGCACACACTGGAGTTCCTTTCATCAATTCCACAGTTCTCATAAAAGTGAAAGCATGTAGATATGCATTTGTATGCTTGAGTTTTGAGAGCAAAGTCCGTTATATTTTAATCCTACTTAAATTGTGAGCAGAAAAGCCTCCAAGCAGCACGGGTACCCCAGTTCTTACTTGCACTTCTGATGCTTCAGTGACTGCAGATGTACTCAGACCTTCTTCTGTAGCAGCTGCAATTGGCTAGAATCAGTATATAAAATTTTGACTAATATAGAAATGCATAATATATGTTAACTGGGACTTCATAGGTAGGAGGCATAATATCTAAATATTTTCAAGAGGAATTTTAACAAGTGGCAGTGAATAATGTCGCTGCAGTGCTGTTATCCTGCCTTTCAAAAACATGGCTAGGCAAAAAAAAAAAAAAATCTCTGATTAAAAAAAAAATAATCTCCACTTGGTATTCCTCTGAATTTTTCAGGATTTTAAAGCATTTTAATATACTTTTCTTAGGCTAAATGCCAAGACATGGTTAATAATGATTACACTTAACTGAACAATCCTGAGAAATTAACCTGAAAAATACAGATACTTGCTTTTACTTGGGCAGGCTTGGAATGATGCAGTTTTGTGAGGTGTTGAGGGCTAGAGTTTCTCAAATGAAGTAGTTGTTCACAACAAATCGTAGTCGTTGTTGATCTCCCTGGGTTGTTTCATGGCTGTATTAACTGGAGTTAGTTGTCATCGTTTCAAACATTAATTACTGCTCTTAAGTACAAGCTTAAACTTACCTACTACAGACAATTTCTTTCAGAGAAAACCTTTACTGCATAAAATAGGCTTATATCAGATGACCAAAATTATCCATTAAGTCACAGTGAATCAAATAATTTGATCCAGCAAAACCACAGAAAAAAATACTGAGTTTTTAAAATTTGGAACTCTGTTTTGACTGGTTTGGGAATAAAATTTTAAGTGCAACTTCAGCAAGAATTGAAAGCTTTCAGCCCTCAGCAGAGGAGCCCAGTTCCTTGCAGGGCTGAGGCTGCAGGTAGCGCCACTGCGAGAGTAGATTTGGAGGGGTCTGCAAGAAGCAGGTTCCTTTTGTGCTAGTAGCAGAAACGAGTATGGCAGGGAGTGGTGGATCCTTGTGAGGAGTGGCTCTTTACAGCTCTGTCCCCTGTAGCTTTTCTGTTGTCTACTAAGCATGTGGTTAAACTCGTACGTATACATATACTTTGGCTTTGAGCACCAACTTGGGTCTCTCACCTCCCTGTCCAGCTGTTTCCAACAACTGCAGGAAAACAGTATCTTAGAGATGTCCATCTTTCTGCCAAATGTAATTAAGCTGGATCAAAAAGTTCAGAAGTTTTGATGGAGGATTAGTAGACAGAAACAAAGAGAGCATGTCTCCAGTTTCTTTAGGAAAGCACAGTATTCCCAACTGGAGAGAATTACTGCCTCTTAAAGCAATCTGGTTTTATAAACACATTGCTGAAGTTTGCCTAAAAACTAAGCCATCCTTAGAAAATGAGATTCTCTGCTGGCATATGCCAACGTATTTCTGGTGAGCTCAGCTAACTGACTACCCTTCTGGAGTTATTTATTTAGCCCTTTTCAAATTATTTAGATTTTTAATTAGAAGCTCGCTGGCATTGAGTTTTGGCAACTTGATAGCAGAAGTAACTGCATCTTCTTTAAGGAAACAGCTTTCCAATTGACATAACCCTGTGTGAGAGGGAGGGGGGAGGAGGTGGGAACAGCCTTTCCCATAGTATCCCAGGAAGAAAACAACTTCATGGATTAGGAGCTTAATTAGGACTGAAATCCATAGCAATAAGTGGGGAACAAATATAGTTAATTTGATTAAGCCTCAGAGTGAATGAGTTGCACACTGCATTGATTACTTTAAAGCAAATAACAAAGGCAAGGCTGTTTACTTTATGGTACTATTACTGCAAATGAAATCAGTATCAAGCAGGTTGCTGGGGAGTGTAGCTAAGACAACCTCATAACCTCATCTGCTGATAAATGAATCTTTGGCTAATCAGTAGACTCAGCATGGAGGCTACTCCAGCAGCCTGTAAGTGAGTCACAGCAAGGCAGGTACCCTCCTAAACAAGAAGGCTAAGAAATAAACAGGCCCTGGATATGCAGTAAAGGTCAAGCAGTCTTTGTGTTTGAGAGCATTCTTCAGAAAAATACAAGTGATATCTCAGGGAGGGCAAGAAGGAATGATATTGATTATGCCCAATGCAAGAGAGCAATTTATAGGGCTTTTTAGGGGAACTTAAATCAACGAATGGACAGTAGAATAACCTACTTGAAGCCCTGGGAGTTTTGCTGCTGACATGAGAAGGGAGACAGTTGCATTGAACAGCGGGAGAACTGGAGAGCAATCTCTCCGAGGGTTCACCACAATATCAGTTCTCTCCTACAACTCACTGTGGTCCTCTGTGGGGCTGGCTGGCTAGAGGTGTATTGGAGTGCCATTACCTCTGCAGGTGGTGTGACCCAGAAGAGAAAGCAGGGCAGTTCTTCCCCTTCCCCCTCTGCTCCATGCTAATACACCGAGTCTGCACTTATTCACTGACAGAGAAACCAGCGTGCTCGTTTGCTTAAAGTTTACATTGATTAGACGCTGCGCTGAGAGTAGTCCACAGGAAGAGTGAAGGGAGCACTTCTCCTAAGCTCCTTTTGCTGGAGTGGGTACTTCAGTACAGAATGGTGGTCCTTAACACACCGTGTTGGCTTTTAATTAGCACCAAGCAGATCCTAACTGCACAGCGTTCCCTGAGGAGGTAAGCACTCCCTGCAAAACTTGTGGGTGTGCGTGTGTGAACAGTCCCCGTAGAGCCTTCTGCACCTGGTATTAGCACAGGAGAAATAGCTGCTCTCCCACCCACTATAGATAATTGTATTGCTCCTGCATCTCTGAAAGTATGATAGTCAACTGCTTGAAATTTGGAGACAGGAATTCTTCAAAAGCCCTTGCATCTGTTCTCAGTCCAAGCAAGCACTCTCAAGAGGCCAACTTCCCATAGGCCATCATGCATAATGAGGATGAAACCTCTTGAATTATTGATCTTGCAGAGGCATATAATTGTAGCTTACACAGTGTGTTTACTCTCAGTGCTTTGATTTATCAGATCTTATAATAATGTTCTCACTTTTGGCGCTCATAAAATGCAACTGGCTTGCTTGCAGTTTAATAAATATTGACTTCTAGCCATTTGCTGCTTTGTGATTATTCCTCCTAAAGAACAAACTGATTGCTTCCTTCATTCAGCTCCGCTGCAAATGCTGCAGGAATGGAACGCTTTTAAAATTGCATTTTCCCACCAGGGGAAGACTCGGCTCAGCAGTGCCCTTCCCACGCTTTCAATATCAGGGCGCTGTTTCTCTAACTGATGGGCACCTGAAGATATTTGTGGTCACCCTAAGGGTCAGCAGGCATGTCTCCTCCCCAGAGAGAGCCCCTTTTCCCAGCCCTTTTTTTGTGCTGTTCACCACTTTTAACAAATTAAGCCATTCCCTGTTGCTCTGATTAGAATGAGGGGAATCCCTGTGCTTTACCTGGTAGATCTTGTGTTTGACCCTCTCATCACTGAATTGTTGGTGTGTGCAGGACACTGGGCTAGGGCTGCCTGGGGAACTCCTGCCAGAGGGGAGGAGAGTCCAAGTGGGTATCTGCTTTAAGCAAGACTTGTAATCCAGCCTCATCTTCCAGCAGCTGGAGAGCCCTTTTCTGCTATTGCCATACCAATGTTGGCGACATATCTTGAAGAACATTTTAGGTCATATCCTGTCTCTAACCTGAGCTGCTCATTTTCCAGTTTGCATCTATGCAGTTTATCTCTGTTATGTGTTATCATATATCCACGCTCCTTCTATGACTGACAATAATCATAATACTAAACTGAATATACAGTAGAAGTATGTAGCAACTGACAGTCATGACACCTTTCCAAGAATGCCAAATGCTCATGTTTTGGATGTAAAACCAAGAGGATAATGAGTTTTTATCATTTGAGGGTCTCCTGCTGTCCTAGAGGCTTTTTCCTAGGTTGAAGACTCTTTGTTTTAGATGGAATACAGACACACAGTAGGAGCTTTTCAGTCACGCTGCTTGCAGCTCAACAAACTAGAGAGCAGGGGTAGAAAAAACCCATAGATGATATCCTAGATTCACAGCCTGATTAAATGACTTTCCCTTGGCTCCCACAGCAGGTCTATGGCAGATCCATGCAATGAATCTACATTTCTTGGTTGTCAGTCCCATATTATGATCCAGAAGCTCACCTGGCCACTCCTGTCAGCACAGGAGTCGGAATGAAGACTAACAATTTTAGCCAAGCCAGCAGAATGGCAGAACGTTATGGTTTGCATTTGCAACGCTGCCAGTGTTGAGTTCCCTGGCTGTCTTCCTGTTAATTGACAGTAATACCACAGCAGTCAGTTTGAGGAAAAATTACTCGTTCTGCCCTCTTCGTGGAGCATCCTCTATCTATTTTGTCGGTAGATGCTGCAAGACTGCTCTTTGGATTTGATTATATTTTGAAATTAGTTTTATTTAATTTAATTTATTTAATGAAGAGATATAAATTAGAAAAGATGAAAATAAAACATTAGCTATTTTTTTCTAATTGGATTTATTTTTGTGCTTAATCATGTATTTCCTTCCTCTTTGCCCACTGCTGAAAAGTAGATGCATTCATCCCAGAAAATATCAAGCTAGATCCTCTCTTTTTAGTGGAGTTTGCTTTACACCAGGTGAGGGTTTGGTCTATAACCACATAACCCACTTTGTGTTAGCAAATAGCAGCGTGTTTCTGTGAGCCTCTAATTCTCAGGAATGGCTTGCCAAGCTGTAGCAACCAAGCACTGGTGGCTGAGTCCTGGTGAGGAAACATTCCCCTGCAAGCATTTCTGGCTGTCCCCCAGCAGGCACTCTGCGGGCAGGGTTGAAGCCCTCGGAAACCCTAGTGTTACCTCTTCCAGCTTTCTGCTCCCGCTTCTGGCTACACGTAGAAAATGGCAAGGGTGGCCCATTTACATTTTCCTTCCTGAGATCTCCTCCTCTTGCTTCCCCCTGGTTAGTGGGAAGAGGATGCTGAGCAGGTGAGAGGCAGTCCTAGGTGCTGTGTTTATCTTCTTCTTGTCTCTTGGGGCCCTGCCTAGCCCCAGTATGAGATATGCTCCATCCAACTGGGTGTCCCTTGGTGCCAACATACTCTTGGATGGTAAAATTGTGACCAGTCCTGAGACTTTTTCCTCCTCTTGCATTCTGGCAGTAAATTTGCCTTAACTTAGAACATAAGGTATGGAAGCAGACAGACCTTGAAAAGAGGGAAATGAATGTTTGACTGTCACCAATTTGGAAATCGCCCCTGGTAGCTGTGAAGTTGGTGTCAGTTTCTGTTATTGGTATAACAGGGCTGATGTGTTCTTTCGGCAAAGGTAGATCTCCACATCTGCTTTATCCACTAGGTGGATGACATAAAGCAGCTTGCTTTACAGTGAATACTTTATGCCATCTTTAATCTGAAGTGTATTTCTGTAGTCTGCCAAAACACTTCGGTGTGAATTTCTTGTTAGGTCAAATGTATGTTTGGCAGCCTTGATCAGTGCTGCAGAGAAAGATCTGTCTCTGCTAGAAAGATCGGTGCAGACAGACATTGATATAATTGTATTAGCAGTCCCATACTTCTCAGCACGTGTGCACAATGTGTGACTGCAGGACAGCTGAGAAACTCGATAGCACAAGGACTGGAGAGGGTAGTTGATTTTATTGTCTGTGTCTGTATCTATCATCTGCCTGCCTGCCTGCCTGCAGTATTTCCAAGAAGTGATATCCAACCTCTGTAACGGAGATCTTTAGCACCAGCTAATGGATCCAAAAGCCTCCACCCCCAGCACCTTTAATGGGAATGGAGTATTGAGATCTTATTTAGAATTGCTACATTTTCCTCTGAGGATTCGCCTGACTGTGTCCATCCACATGGGTGTAATTTCCTTAAGCTGGTGCAGTTTTATATTTTTAAACATTACCTCAGGACAATCTCTAAAGGTTAGCTCTGTCATCTCTGGGTCAGTAACGTTTTGCAAATATACCATATCATATTAGAGTAGTCTTTCCGTGGGATGATCCCTCTTCGTCAGCAAAATAGTAACCTGAACTACAGTGTGTTTCTTCCTTCTTTCCTGGCTGCAGGGTAGTCACTGCCTTTTTTGTTGTTGTTGTTCTGCCTCAAACTTTCATGAGAGATACCAATTGCATATTAGCAACAAATTCTTCTGTATTGTTTTTTAACAGTGTCATCAGCAAGTTCAGAAAATTTTAGGAAGCTTTTTGAAGAGTTACGCAGGATTACACAGGTGGCATGTTATAAACATGAACATACTAAGCCTTACACATCCCTGGGGAGGGTAGGAAGGTCGTCTCCTGATCTTATACAGAGGGACACTGAGAACAAAGATGTTCATCAGAAGTCATAAAGGATGCCAGTGGCTGGGCTGCCCAGACATCTTCCTCCTGAATCCCTTCCTTCCAACTAAATCACAAAGACCGCATGCCCTCCCTTCTTTCCTCTGGAAAGAGATGCATGGTGCAGAAATTCATTTCACAGAATTGTATGTCCTTAATAAAATTCAGCTCTAGTTATGACCCTGTGAGATGATTAGTGAATTAGAGTTCTTAATTAGCATTTTGCATAATTCATGGCAATTACAACATTCTCATGGATATGATTGTCAAGGTGCAGATGTGCAAACGTGCAGCTATAATTTTCTCATCTAAATAACTCTTTTGGTGAAACCTCTAATTTTTTACAACTCTATTGTGTAAGGGCCATTATTCCTGTTGTTATTTTTAAGGCATTAGAAAACGGATGTGCATCTCACTTCAGCTTCAATCACTGCAACCAACTGTTTTTCAGAAGCTTTAAAAACTGTCATAAAAGTTTGCTCCTGGGTGAGAATTACGCATTTGAATTTTCTGAAGGACCTATACTACCCGGTTTTTAATATCCCACAGGGAATTGTATTGCAGTTTTTCAGTTACAATAGTAAAACAAAAGCTAAATCCAGTATGTGCGCTAGCCAAGATTTATATGGCTGAATTGTTAATGGAATTGAGCTCCTCTTCCTTCTTCAGCTGGAGATAGATTTCAAACTCCTTTTGTGCTGTGAAGATCCTTTTCTTTTCTCAGAAATATATAAAGTATTATATATCTGAGGTTATTAGGACTAGCTTTTTGAGTACAGGAAAATCTGGCAGTTACATAGAGTGAGTGGCAGCTAAATAGAGGAGGAAGATGGTCGTGGCAGAGTTAGGACCCCCCAACTTTCCAAAATACAGTCCTTCAGAAATCAAACACAATGGCACAGAAATCAATGAGCCAGGTGACCAAAATACAGTTGCACCAAACTCAACACTTCCAGGTACAGCTCATATTTAAAAAAAATTACTGAGTTCCAACTGACAAATTCGAATTTCTAGTTCCTTCATTAAGTGCTTACACAGATGGTATTAAATGTAATTAATTTTACTTTCATAATTATAATCTAATATGTAAATTCATTTACAGTATTCCATTCTATTAAAGGTACAAATCAAAATGATAATTTCTAAACAAAAGTTATGAATTTCCTTAAATGAAAGGCATTTGTAATTTCCCACAGGAAATTTTAATCACTTTTGGATTTGTAGTCACAGAACGCTTAGGAGTTTCATGCAGTCAAGATCTGATGGAGGGAAACCACAACCCTTATATTCTTATTAGAGGCAAATGGCAGTCAAAGGAACCTGGACATACATGTTTGGACATACATCGTTTTTAGCAACTGATCCCTCCTTCCAGCATCCCCAAAGGGACTAGCTTGCAGAAGCTTACCGGTCATTTCTAACAGGAGTTCTTATCCAGATAAGGATTACTGTCCTTTCTGGCCCTCCTCTGCCTACTGAACTTGAAGGTAAAGCAGTTGCCCTGATCAGCCGGAGCTTGATTGTCCCCTTACAGTGGGCCTTTTTTAGCCCATTTATATTGTCCCCTGGAAATGTATGTCTGTGATTTAGGTCCCTGTCTTTCCTTGCTCAAGTTCCACCGGTACCTAAATGAAGAATCAGATCCAAAAACCATAATTCCTCACTTTGAAAAAGTGAAATGTTGAAGAAGCTTCTTATCTGTTTTTACCACCTTCTTTTAATGTCTTTGTTGCTTTGAGCACTCTGATATTGCTTACAACAGCTTACTCCCTAAATGTCATTAATGCAAGTGCTACCTTCAGCAGGTTTATTCCCTTCCTTTCTCTCTGTAACTCTTTTCTTAGTCCTAACGCAATGTGTGAAAGTGCATGGTGCTGTCCATGTATTTATCTGTTTGCTAGTTTATGAATTCTCAGTGTCCCTACCCAATATACTTATATTAGGAAAGCTTTTCACGGATTTTAAACATGTATCTTTTAAATTGTCCACCACCACAAGTAGCGGGGGGAAAAAAATACACTCCCAAAAACCCCAGTGAAATTAAGCACTTTGTTTCACAGCATAAGAGGAAAAATGAGCGTGAATTTCTAACCTTGGAGGAGAGTTAGAGGACACAGGAACCCAGTTTTCCTCCCAGTGAACACAATGGCAGTTTCGCCTCTGGCTAGAAATAAGGAAACATTCAAACAAAACTTCTTTTCTTTATGTCTTTTTTCTTTCCTGACAGTAATACCTTGTTCATCTTAGCCAAAAGCATTTATGAATTTAGGTCAAATAGTTTCAGCCAAGGGAGGATAAGGTTGATAAGAATTTGGGAAAACCTTGAAATATTTCAGGTTCTCTTATCTGAATGACATTTCACTTATGTTCATTTCTAACTTTTAAAGGGAAAAAAAAGACCTTCTTCCATAGAGGAGAAGTTTCTATTTTCAACTGAAATATTTCAAGTGAAATATTTTGACAAATCAAGACTGCATTATACTTTCTACCAAAATGAGGGGAGGGGAACTGGTTTCTGTTGAAGACAAATGTTACAGTTTTGATTTTGTCAGCCAGAGAACTAATTCTCTCACTTCAATTCTTACTGCAGGAGTGGGCCAGACATATATAGCCACAGAAGAAGTATTTGAAACACTAAATTATACAGTAATTTGATGCAGTTTCTGTCTGTAACCTTGAAAAATCTTATCACAAGCAAGCAGTTAAAAAATAAATAAATAAGCGATGGCTTCCAACTAAAATCTGTCACTCGGGATTGATCAGAGCAGTCCGCTGGCTTGCTCCAGTTCCCATTCAGGTCCTCTCTGAGCTAAAATACACTGGGGGAAATTTTCAGTGTCACAGGGGACAGTGGAGTATCCAGTTCGCACACATGGCAAATGGGAGCCTGGGGGCTGATCTGATCCCCCTTGAAATTAAACTCCTCTTGACCTAGCTCTTCTTCAGTCAGCAGAGTAGCATGGCGAGGTGGTCTTTTGTCTATATGGCCAGATCCTGAGCAGTCCTGGTTTTATCCACCAGAAGGCTCAGAACTGTGCCCCCGTCAGCATGTTCCCCATGGGAGTGCCTCTCCTCTGTGGCTTTGTGAGACTGTAGGAATCCTGACTGCTCCTAGGATATAATCATGTGGCTGTGAAATACAACTCTTGAACCCTCTGACTCATGAAAGTAACACCGTTCTTTTCCGTGCTGAAATAACAGTGTATGAGGACAGTCTGTGTGACAAGTTTTTCACCTGGTGTATTCCTCAGCTGGAGTAAGAAACTATAGTGCTGTGCTCGCTTTCATCTTTTTTTTTATAGTACGTGTTTTGTGGCCACTGGGTGGCAAAGGTAGCATGGAGCATTTTGGATTTAGTGTCCTTTCATAGTTTCTTCCACTTGTGGGATGACAGTTTGATGACCTTGGAAGTCCCTCCAGTTTAGTGATCCCAAAATTCTGGTTGCCTTCCAAAATTGCCAATATATCAAACTTTTTTTGTCAAATTAATTTCAGAAGCTGCAATTCAAATGAAGGCTACTCAGCTGAGTCGTTTGATCTCCAAGATCCAATAAGGATACACCTGGTTTTTGCCTATCTTTGCCAATATAGAAAGAGCCAAGAGATCAATGATAAGAACAAGGATTCAGAATCTATTTAACCCAAGTTTTGAATGTGTTGGTATCCAGTGGCTGTATGCCAGAGTCCCTGTCAATCCCCCCCTGCCAGTCCTCTGGAGGTTTTTGCTCAGATGTGTCTCCCTTGAGGCAGAAAATAAAGAGGCTGACAGTGATGAAATGTAGAGAGTGTATATGTATGGAACAGCTGAATGGCAGAGCAAGATATATTTCTGCTGTTACGTAGGGTGATGGGGGAGTAAACAAATGGGTAAGGGAGCAGAGCAGGGTGAAGGACATCCTGAACACAGATGGAAGTGTGATCGGCAGACATGGCAACAAACCCATGAGCAAAAGGATAGTGGATTGGAAAAGGAATGACAAAGGGCAGAAATGAGCAAGGAACTACAGAGAGTTAATTTTATGTCTACCAGGAGCACTTCATAAGCAATGTAAATTTTATTGACCTGTCCTCGAATCTTAAAGCAGCTCTCAATTTTCATACTTCTAAAGCGTTGCGATCATTGGCCTGACCTCTCGGGTGGTACAGACTATTGAATTTTACCCTGTGATTATTGCATCAAGTTTTATGCTTTTCTCTCCTAGCTTCAGAAGTAAACTTGTTTTCAAAGCCTCCCCTTAGAGGCAACATGTGTTCAATTCAGCAGTCCCCTTTGAACTGTCCCCTGTATTGCTTTTCTCTCCATGGGCTTTATGCAGGCAAGACAGCGTTAGTGACAGAATCAGAGGCTGGGGAGAGGGAAACAAAAGCTGAAGGCGGTTTGAGCAGTGCAAGCCTGTTAATTGGGCAGGCTGAGAGTGCGCTTTGGCAGTATAAGACACCAGTAATACTGCATCTACGCTGTACCAGAGTGTGTGGATGTACCAGCGTAATTACAGCAGGTTTACAGCACAGACAGTGTTATTTTAACATTTTCAGTACTGTTTTATTCATTTTGCAGTCGATCTGCTTAGGGAAGATCTTCCAGTTGCAGTAGGTTAGCATCGCTTCAGGTGAGCAAGATGGTGATCTGCCCCATCACTGTGGACGTGACTGCAGAAGGAGCAATAAACCATTTGCCACGGGGAAGAATATTATAGTGCAGCTCTTAGTAATAAATCTCATTGAAACCTACCTGTCTTATAATGATTTAAGGCCATTTGCATGTGTCTAGCAGTATTTAGTGGGTGTGCAGTTGGGATATACTTGATTTATTTCATCCTTTTGGGTGTCTCACAGTGGCAGAGAGTGTGAAGGGCCCACATCTGCGAGACTGCATTGACTCCAATGCCACCGTTACCAAATTTTAGGGGGTAAGCGCCTTCCTTTTTCTGAGTAATGTCTTTCTCTGCTAATTACCCTGTGTGGGCAAGACACTTAGGCATTAGTTAAAACATCTGAATCAAGTTCTAAGGCCTTTTCTGCACTTGAATGTCGTAAAATGATTCTTATGTTAGACCAAAATATAATGGTGAAGATGAAGCCGATGGTGGAGTTACTTATGGAATAAGATGCTACTTCTTGTGGAGACAGGATCTTTCCAGAGGTAATACTTTTACAATAGTTTGAATGGGCAAGATCATTTCACTGCAATTTCCATCTAGTCTTAATTTAACTTGATTTCACCAGCAGTTCACTGTAAATAAAGTTGTGTGTGTTTTCTGTAATGTAGAAAATAATGTTCATGTGAAGTGAAATGAGAGTTATACATCAGCAAGTTTGGAGTATATTCGCAAAATTGCAGGAGGGGAAAAAGTTGTAAAAGAAGATAAGGAAAAATATATTCTCCATAGTTCTGTCAAAAGGGAGAACATCTGTGCTTGGGATAAAATACGGGAAGCTTTAAAGACTGCTTAAAGTGCAAGCAAAGAGAAAACATGAAAACTCTTTCACAATCTAGTATTTGGATAATAGAGGATCCTTCAGGCTTTAATTAAATGTAAAGGATGTGTTCAGTGCTCAAGGCCTGTCAAATGTCTTGTAGGAAAGAGGAGTCTGCACTCTGAAAACAGCACACAAAGTTGGAAGGATCTGGTTAGATCAGCAAGCCAGGTCATGCGTATGTCCAGAGATCACTCAAGTGAACAAACTTTAGTATGGTCAAGATGTTTGTCATATTCAGTTAGGAATGGTGTTTTCAGACCCCCACTAACAGATTTATGTTCTTTTTACACGCAGAAAGCAGGCAGTTGTATGCTAAGGATCTGAATCTCCAAACACTTAAGTGCATGCTGAGCTTTAAGCAGCCACAAAGTCCCACTGAAATTGATGGCCTGTACTTTCAAAGGGGCTAGAGCAGTATACACGAACAGAAGTCAGCTCTTTTGTGAGCAACTTCATATTACTGTGTCCCACAGTCTTGTAACTGGGCTGAAAAGGCCGCCTAAGAAAATGCAGATAGGCTGAGAATGGGGGCATGTTCTTCCACAGCGCTCTGTGGTGCAAGTTCTCCCAAAGGCCTTTTCAATAAAACCTGGCCATCTTCTGAGTTGGTTTTGTTCTCTTCTGTTAAGTCTGTTGGTTGGTGGGTTTGGTTGGGTTGTTGTTTTTTTTAAAAATCATTTATTAAGTTTTATTTATTGTTTTGAAATTATACTTTCAAACGACTAGTTACATGAGAAGGTGTTTTGGGAGTCCAGACCAAGTCCAGGCCAACCATTCTACATTACTTTTCTGAAAGATTCACAGAACATATCTCTGCATACAATCACTTTTCAAAAGCATAGGTTGCCCATCCCTGTACAGATGCTTTGTAAGTACAGGAGGAAATTTTGCAGGAGAATCCCATTGCACAATGTGAGCAGCTCATTCTGGAGCGAAAGTGTAGCAGGTCTGATCCTTCCTTTTTGCAAGCATTCCTGTTTGCACCTTTGCTTTTATGCCTAGAAATGGAGATGTTGGTACAAAATCATAAACATTAAACTGCTGATAGCAAATCTGTGCTTGTACTTGAGTTGTTACAGCACAAAAAGACATAGGTGCTCCCTCTTCCTTTGGAAAAGTAAGCTGTGCAAGCTCTGATGACAGTAATGAGAAAAAAGCCTTCTAGAAAGCAGGATGGTCTATATATAAACAAGCATTCAAATATACCTGGGCAGTTCTACACACAGTGTACTTTTTCGAAGTGACACTATCCTGCTTGTATATAAACACTTAGCCCTCTGTAGCCCCTGTGCTCTGCTGTCCTTGTTAACCCTTGCACGGATTAACAAAATCCATGGTCCCAGTACACATTTACACATATGGCTCAGTCCTGTATCAGGTGTGAGGCCCTAATAGATCTGAATATTGTCAGAGCCGAGCATTTTTTTGCAGTGCGCTTGTACAATACACACTTGAAAGAGGATCCTGGTGTTTATTTGTAATGTGGACATGACTATAAGAATCATGAAGTGTATTTTCGCTTTGAAGAAGCATATATGTCAAAGCCAGAAGTTTTGACTTTATAGCTTTTTTTTTTTCTTCTTTACAGTTTACCTTCTTGGAAGATTTACAGCACAAGATCCTACTCTCCTTCATGCTTTGGTCATAATTATTTTATTGCACATGTGTTTCTCTCGCCAGCCTCCAGCCTCATTGATCACTATGTTAGGGTGAACTACTCTTCCTCCTCCTCTTCTCAGCAATGCAACCCAGTGCCCTGACCAGCATTTGTTATTCATTTAATGAATCCGTGTATCAGGCTGTTCTTTCTGTGGAGGGAAAGGGGGAAAGAGAGCACTGCTAGCAATGGCAGCAGGTTGCTTTAGCAGGAAAGCACAGGAGTGACTGAACAGCACTGTATTTTCCACTAGCTGCATGTTCCAAGAGGGCTGTTCTCTTTCTTCGTGGCTGCTAATGCATACACCAGTGCTGGTATCTCCGGCAGCCCTTGAGTGTCACTTAACTTGGCCAACATGACATCTTTGGCATGTAATTAATTTTGACTGAAAGCTTTGACAAATAGAAACACTGGATTTGTTTGGGTGTCTCTTCTGAGAGCTCTCATTTTTGAATGTTCTAAGAGTCAGGTGGGTAGCAATTTAATGAAAACACTTGTCAGGGCCAAAAGCTGCTTGGATTTAGAGCACTTATCCTTCATGCTAAGATACTTGAAGAAACTCAGTGTTCCCTTCGCTGAGTCATTCCAGCAATCTGTGTAAGGTTTGGAAACAAGTGTGTGAAACTAATGTCTTGTGGGGACTCAGGTCACCCTTCTGCGCACTGACCACAGGGTGGTCCAAGAACAGAGCTCTCAGACACCATTCCTCTAATATCAATCATGTCACTAAGTACTCCAGTGACTATCTGTGTCCAGTGGACAGCAAATAGTGGGAATACACGTTATGGTCTGAAACTTATTTCTGAAATACAGCTGAGTATGTTCCAAGAAGTCAGGGTTGTTCTGCAAACTACGTCCTCTTTCATGGCTGAACCAGCCTCACTGACCATTTGAGTGAGAGGAGAGAAGAAGGTAACTGGTGGAGCTGTTAGTACTACTCAGACCATTGTACGTATGTGGTTTGCTGGAAGATTGCACTCTCTCTGGTAGCTGTTAGCTATGCTTTTTGCAGGCATAACCATCCAAATGTTCTCTAGCTGCTAGAAGTTTATGCTGCTGTTAATAAAGGGATTCTCCCCTAGACAAGCATTTGATCTGAGCCAAGAACATTACAGCATGGCTACTTTTAGTTTGCTCAGTAAATCAGTGTTTGCTTTTACATCCTGCTACTGAACTATTTACACAGACTGTATTCACTGTGGGGCTTTCAGTACAGAAAATTCTTTCTAATACACGACCAGAGCACTCTTGCAAATTCCACTGGTCCAGGCTATAAAACCCATACATCTACTGTTAAAAATACGGCTTTGATGTGCCAGATACCCTCTGGCATTCACAAGCCTCCGATGTGTTAGTATTATTATTATTTGGAAGAGAGATGGTGAACCCTAATTATGTTTAATCACAACAACCCAGAAAGATATCAGTGGAGGGGCACGTTTTACCCTAAAGTGCTATTTGAACTCTTTGGAAAATGTTGAATTACCCCTACAGCTATTGCCGATTAACTACTTAATGAAGCATCTGCAACTGCTGGCATGTCCCAGCCATGTCACTGTGATGCTTGAAGGACGATGGAGATTAACTAAAAGATTGATCACGGTGATTTCTTATGTAGCAGCCAATCAAATCTAATAAGAGGCACTTGGAATTGAAACTTGCTTTGGAAAAACATTATTTTGCTATTATATAAACACCTCTTTTTAGACCTACCCTGTTTATATTGCTTGAAAGGTACCTATTCCTGCTTCAGCAATGTTAGCCCTTTACCACATGGACAAAGAGTTTTATTTACAGCCGCTATTTCTGCCCCTTGTTTCCATTTGCTTCTGTACAAATATAGGGCAACAAGATTAAGTGTGCGAATTTAGCTGAATTACAGGTAGAAATTCCACCCAGATATAAATGCCACATCTGATGCATTAATGTAAGTAAATATGTAGCCCCATATGTCTTTATACATGAGCAGTTTATATATGTACATATGTATATGACCATATACAGATGTTTAGATGTATGCACATAGATTAGATATGTAATATTTTAAGCATGTAAAATCTTAAGCTTATTTAAAGATTTAGAAGGAAAGCATGCATGCATGGATTTATTTTTGTGATGTATCAAATATTATTTTGCCATAATTCACAGTACTGCCCTGAATATTCAGTGCAATTTTAGCATTAAATGCTTTCAACATAAAGCTTATTGCATCTGGAAACAGCGGTATTTAAATCAAGGCAATCTGTCATTTCTAGAAGAGCTGTTCTTGTGTTGAAATGGAGCCTGGCTCATGTAGCGGCTGGACTCTCTGATACACAGTGAGCTTAAGATTGCATTGGGCATGGCATTTGCCTAGCAAGAGCAAGGGTGTGTTCCCTTCAAACGTTGCTATGAATCTCTGCTCAGGGGGAAGGGGTTGACACATTTTCTGCTTTGAGAGTTTCTGCTCTGCCAGGTCTTACCGTAGGATTAAAGATCCCACTTTGTTCCCAAATGAGTGAGAATGGACAATCACAAAGATGTATTTATAGCATCTTATGATCACCTAGGGCTCATGTTGCTTTCAGGAGATCTGGTTTATTCGATGCTCGGCTCCACCTGGTTGAGCAGCACCCCAGCAGTTTCCTGTTATGTATATCCTCTAACCTCCACTGAGAGGAGAAATGTTGGGAGTATTGACTTGTGAAAACAGACAGAGTTTTTGCTTAGATTATAAATCAGTCTTCCTCCTTTTGGCTTGTGTTCTGTTTTAGTCTGATATGTATGATATCCCATGGTTAATAACACATCAAGGGTTTAATCTCCCATCAAAATTTCGTGGTCTTCTACAGCACCTGTGCTTCTCTGGCAGCAGTAATATGCGGTAGCCTTGGCTGGATGTATTGGGGATGCATGGTGGGGTTCTGCTGGTCTCAGGCTGTAAGGAAGAGCTGAGAGTTTCTCCAGCTATGAGTCACTCTTGAAGCTTAAGAGAGCAGTCGGAACTATTGAGGTTGGGCAAAGATGATCAGAGGTTTTTTGGGAAGAACATGTTTCATGAGAATCTCATCTGGGACTTGCCCTGACTTGGAGAAAGCAGGATTTCTGTCTTATAGTTGCCTGTCATGGTCTCAGCTGGACCAGGCCGGGTTTGCTTTTGCTTGGAAGAGTGCAAGGTATTGTGAGTGCTTAGGCAGCAGGGCAGTCCCCACTGTCTCCTCCTCATGGATGCTGCTGGAGTGACTGGTTGAGGGAAGGGCAGAAATGACAAGACCTAAGTTTCTCATTAGGAGGGCAGCCCTGAAGGTATGTGGTAACATAGCTGGACATCAGTGGATCCCTCAGGGAGAGGTTGGAAAGCAGAGCTTGGTCTGGATATTTTTGAGCACGTTAGAAAAGCGTTTTCTGAGGACCATGATTTTATTGCTATAGACAGCACTGGCTGGAGTTGCAGTCAGATATATGTTTTAAGGTACATCTCAAGTTGGCTTGCTTTTCATGTCTGAGATGGGAAGTTCAAAATTGCCTTGAAAAAATGCAGTCTCTCTGTAATAAGCCATAGTCTGTTCTGTAGAACAACAGAGCTGTGTTTGTTTCATAAAAAATTGCCAAAACACCTGTTCAAAGAGAACTTTCCATGATTTATCATGTTTCTGCTCCCTGCTGCCCACTAAAGATTTGCGTGATTTCTACACAGTCATCACAGAATGTTTTTAATTCCAACAATTGTTTTTAACTTTGTATATTGTGGGGAAAAAACAACCTGAAATGTTAATGTTTGTGTTGGTTGATCGCTGGTTAAGACAAGAAGAAGATTCCCTTATTATAAAAACCCAAATATGCCTTTCCTAGCCAAGTCACAGTGATGTAACTGCTCTCATCTTCCCTGTGCTGACCTGGGGGCCAACCCAACTTTCCTTTCATGTGGTAAAACAGCATTGCTCTTCAAACAAGGTTGAAATCCTTCACCACAGATGCACTGTTCCTAGTCGGTCACTGTGGGTGCAGACCAAGACTGCCTTTTTGTCTTTCCTCTTGGCGTGAAATCAGGTTGCGCAGGACTGTTTGTTCAGGACCTACACAGTGTGTCCTCATCTCAAGGAAGTCTCTAGGTGCAGTTTATTTTAGGAATGATTGTTGAGATGGTGATAGAGAGCTGAGGAAAAGACAAATGAAGCAAGATGCACATGGCAGGAGAGCTAATGCAGGCAATATTGCCTCAGCCTTGAAATGTCAGCAGTGATTCCAGACAGTAACATGTATCTTGGGGCTTGCATGAGGATCTGTATCTTCATCCAGATGGCAGAGGTGAAGTTGTGGCAGAGCAGGTCTCCAGCATCGCCGTCCTTGATGCTGGTGCTTGAGGGACTGACACTGAGCCAGGTTTGCTACTGCTGGCTGCAGCCCTACTGCTTTCTTGCCTGGCCCCAGTCTGTGCTATCTCTGCCCACCCTTGCTGCTTGGGGAAGAAACCATGCAGGTAGAGGGCTGGCCAAGCCATTGCGGTGGGAGCGAGAGGTCTGGAAGCTGGCTGATACATGCTTTGGTGCAGCTGTGGCCAGCATTGGCAAGGAAAAGAAAGAGCAAATTTTTCTTCCTCTCTCCAGTCACCTTTTTTATGTGCATTGGCCAAGACCGTACAATGCTTACCACATTTCTGTACCCTCTTGTATTTGTACCCTTTGCCATGCAAGCTCCCAAGCACAGTGACTCCATCTCTTCTCACAGAGGTTGCTGGCTCAAGTATTATGAGGTTTTGGGCATTTTCCATTTTCTGAGTATCAGGCCATTAGAATATAGAGCTCCTGACAGATCTGGAATGTAGCTGTCTTTTCGGTACATCTACCTGTTGCGAAAGGACATGATATTGTAAGAAACCCAGAAGACTCAGATAACAAGCAGATCCTGCTTCCCCTTCAGGCACAGTGGAAGCTTTGTGTTTAAATCCCCCAAGCTGCTGAAAATTCAAGTCTAAATCTCCCCCCATTGCTGAATTGACTTACCTTGATTATTCCCTCTGTAGTATTTTTATTACATTCTTTGCTATGCCACACAGTCATAAGAATGCTTTACCCGTCTGTCTTCTCTCATTGCATCACTGTCTAACTGTTCATTTCATTCATAAAGGTGAATGAGCAGCCTCCCCAGGCCAGTGTGAAGTCAAGATTTCAGTGCCTGGAGGTTGTATAGATGCAAACAGTTCTGAATCAATTGACTTCATCCTCGCCTGCTCTTTGTGATTTGTCATAAGTAGCCACGGCTTTGTGTAATAATAATGTGCTTTTATCCACTACAAACTGTTACTAGTGCCCTCACAGGAAGCATTTGCTTTCAGAAAGCCATTCTAGGAATATCTCGGTTTGTCTGTTATTACAGGTTTTATTTCTCTGTCAATTCACCTGGCTCAGGTCACAGCTTTTAATTTCTAAGATACTTATATTTTCAGAGCAGAAAAATAAATGCTGCTGAGTAACAGGCTGAACTATAAAGGTCTAAAGTTTCTCAAAATTGATTAACTGCTCCTCAGCAGGTGATTGATATATAGACACAGCCATCTAAAATTAGAGGGTATCCAGTGAAAAACAGGCAATGATCATAAAAGGAAGCAAACAGGCTGAAATGTATTTAGAACACATTTAAATAATAGCAGGAGCTCCTGCCTTAGTTCATTGAGCACTTAAGCTTGTGGCTAACTGTAAACCCATGAAGTAGAGAAATACTATCTCTGGTATACAACCGGGGAGCAGAGCCTAGACCACAGCTTGTATTTTACCTATTTGTGTGAGAAGACAGAGCACCTCTGAGACTTGCACCTCTGTTGCATCTCCAGGCAGTTCCTCCTCAGGAAAGGGGAGTTATACTTAAATTAGATTCTTGGTTTTCAGCTCTTGGCCGAAAGTTCCCCAGAAACTAGACTTTGCGAAGAGGAAGAAAATAGCATATTTCCTAGAAATTTACTTCAGTCTCAGCGGTGTGGTGGAATATTTGGTCTTGGGCAGAAGGGACCTCGGTGCCCATGAAGTAATATTGTTAGTACCTGCACATTCATATTAAAAAACTTGTGTCCGTGTCTGCAGATCCCTTTGGGACTCCAGAGCTCACTCAAAATGAGAACCGAGCTCATGTTTGTGGCCTGTGTTTGCCTGCTGCTGTCTGTACGGAGGTGTCGGCTGAGGCTTCCCCTGTTCCTTCCCATTGCCTTGTGTGAGGAGGTTAAACAAAAACACAATAAAACTCTGGGCCAGGCATTTTTCACTGTAGCTCAGACAGACATTTTATTCATAGTAATTTCTTTATTTGTGTCATAAATCCTTCTTCCCTTTGTGCTCCTCAAGGAGATTAAAATTAAGGGCATCACCTCTGCCATTGAGGCCTAGACCCCCGAGGCCAAGCGATGATTTCACTGCTTCTGTGTGCTCTCTCACCCATCTCTTCTTTGATGTCTGATCCTTCTAGTGCATAGATTGTCTTTACCTTTTCAATTTGTACAGTGGCTCACATGCTGCAGCCTTAGTCTGTGGCTACAAATAATAATACCCTTTTCTTGTTTTCCTGGTACTTACTGGCAGATGGTGTGCACAGGGCAAGGAAGGAGAAAGGCAGAATAGGCTCAGTAATAACAGCAGAAAGGCAACAATAATACATAAAGTCTTAATAAATTTTGCTATTGTTTCTCAGAGCATGGCACAATCTGTGCACTCCTTACTAAGCCAGCTCCTGGGAGCTGGGGACTGTGGAAGTGTCAGGCTTTTTTTAATTTTAAAATGATTTAGTTGTTTATTTTTGTTCACTTTATTTGTTGATTGATTTATGTAATGATTTATTTATTTTAGCCAGCAAAGCTGCATAGCAATTCGCTTCTTAAAGATTTAAAACCAGAAGGTAAATAAAAAACAAATTGGATCGTTTTTATTAAAATCTCATGTACGTTTTAACCAGTCATAGGATTTTAGGGGGAGAGGGAAACTGTTTATTTTCATTCTCAGATGTGCTGGACTCCTCAGAATGAGGGATGGCAGGTCAACAAAAGAAGAGGGCATTAATAAATTGCATCCTATCCTTGCAGTTATGTTTATGAGATTGCAAGAAATGGGTACAGTTTCTAGCAAAACACTTGTTTGTGTAACTAATAATCTAGACTGTCAGATTCTTCTGGATGAATTTTAGTTCCTTTCCTTCACAGCACTCTCCTGCCTGAAAGAAGGACAGTGTGAAAAGTAAATAGGGGAAGTGACAACGTGCTAGATGTCATGGCTCCTTGGGAGTCCAGGTTAACCCTGCATGACATCCTCGTTGTGTCACGCTGCCCAAGTGGTGGGTGAGGGGCGTGTAGCCCCACTTTCTCTCTCTTGTCACATGCATTGCTTATTGCAGACCACTGATCTTCCAAAACTTTTGCAAATCAAGGATGTAAGGAGAATATGCCAGGCAATTGAAGATGGGTGCTTTCCAGCCCCTTTGTTTCCCTCCCTGGCCAAGGAGGGTGAGCAGAATTATCTTAATTATCCTTTGGGACCCACTGACCAGTCATGTGCAGAGGGTTTATTGTTTCAGATCAGAGCCATGCCCTTCCCAGTTGATCTCAAGCTTGTACTGGCTCATCCTAGCTCAAAACAGGCTTTTCTTCCTTCTCCACTTGCTTTTCCATTGCTGTTCAGATGAGGGGTGAGTGCTTTCCTGCCTACCAGGCTGTATTTGCACTGCTGCCTGTGCATTTTTGCTCATTCCACGATCCTCCCATCTCTTTTGCTCCCAGGCTTGGGGCAGGCTGGCGGGAGAGGAATCACGAGTTGTGTCCTCCCTCCTGGTCCCTGGCCTTGCTTCACACCCGTTCCCACTGCAGTGTTACCAGTGGTCTTGGTTCCCTTAAATCTGGCACGGTAGGTCAGAGAAAAGCACTCTGCTGAGAACAGCAGCAGTACAGGGGCGCCTTTGTGTCCCATCTATTTCCCTCCCCTCCCTGGAGATCCACATCTATATCTATTTGCCTCCATGTTCCCAGTCTTTTCTAATCTATCTTTCTGTCACACATGCACTCTCTCCTGTGATATATCCGCTGTCTGAGTAGCGGTTGTTTTTGTCCAAGTCTACAAAGCCAGCAAGCAAGGGCCCAACTGAAAGGGTTGCTTTTTCCATAATAACATTTAGTGACTGTTGAGTCATTCTGGCCTCTCAGCTTCCAGAGAGTCTTTTGTGGCTGAGGATGGAGGCTCCTGGGAAGCCCGTCCATGCTCCCGCTCTCATGCTCCAGCTGCACAAAGAGCCCTGCCTGCATGCAGCGATGCCCCGGGTAGCAGAGGTGTCTGCTGTCAGGGAGTCCGACACCCTCCCAGCCAGGCCACCATTCCCAGGGGCCCCCAGCGCATAGATATGAGCCGAAGGGCAAAGCCGCTTGGAAACCATCTTTTCTTGTTCTGCTGCCCATCTGCTTGGGAAGGTGATTGACAGCCAAAGGGTGAAGGGCCAGAGTCTGTGCTAATTGTCTGAGGCCCTTGCTCAAACATGGCTGGAGAAAGAGGGGGTCCCCACAGGCAAGGGAAGAATGGGAACCTTTGTGAGGCCTGATACAGTAAATGCCACCTTTGTGAAGATTTAGACTTGCTGAGGTCAGTTTTTAACAACTTGGGATGCTCCAGTCTTTTCCTCTTTCCTTTATCTCCAAAGGCTCCTCTTCCTCCTTTATTTCTGCTTCATCAACAAGCATTGTTTCAGTCAGGCTTGAGTCCCCTTTCAGTGGCTTAGCCAAAGAAAAGATGTCCCACTCTCCTAAACAAGACTCTTTTGGTGGCTGCTATTTTTTTTCTTTTCCTCCTCCTTGTCTCACACGCTGTAAAGAATGCCTCTTAGTATTCTCAGAGGAATGGGAACATTTGCATATTAATTTAATTGTGTGTGTTCATGCAAAACTACTCGACTCACAGCAAACTAGCCATAGTTATTAAAATTAATTTGCAAAGGAAGGGTGCTATTGTTTTTCAAGACAGGAGTTGTCAAAGCTTATGTTTTCCTGTGTGCTAAAAGCACCTTCCTAGTTGCTTACTGCCCTTATTGGCATTAGAGAATAGCTGGAGCAACAGAACCAAGTTCTTTGGAGAAAGCGGTGAGCGGAGAAAGTTTTACGCAGGCAAGAGCTGGGGGAGTCTCAGTGTTTTTCAGTTGTTCCCAGAGCAGGATTTCCCCTCTGTGATTCAGGCCTCCCTGGTACTTGCTGAGAGGAGAAAAACAGCCCCTACTACCTCTAACAGCGTAAATAAACCCAGCTCAACTACAGCATGTTTCCATAAAGCTGCTTCTAGTGCTCTTGGATATATTTCCATTTGGCTTGGGCATGCCTCTCAAAAGAAACCTGTGTAAAGCTTTTTTGCTTGGGGTTGGTGTATTTGCAAGTCCAGGCGCTGTGTGTGTGCGTGTGTATATGTGTGTATCCGTACAAGTGAGACATGTCATCCACAGAAGGAATACCAGGCTGGGGCTGAAAAGGCTGGCTGTCTCCCTCCGATGAGTGCGGCATTTTGTGATCTGCAGTGAGAAAATTTTCTCAAGCCCTCATGATATTGTTCACTGGAAATAGTGAACACTGAATAGTGCTAGATAGGAGAAACCTTGCATAATTTCTCTATGTATTGGATTATACTCATCTTCTTCTATTTTCGCCTTCCCTTTCTTATGCTTTTCAAGATGTAAAGTGTGTATATTTTTAAGGTCTGTCACGATCAGCTATAAGTCAATGTATGTTGTTATTCAGTATGTGCAAGACTAAATCCTAAATGCTTTTCCATGTGTATACTTGTTGGCACTTTATAATTATAAATAATATCTCAGACTTGGCTACCAGCACACAGATGCGCGCACAGAGCAGCAGAAGGTTTTCTGGAAATTTTGACAGTTCCATACATAATCCATGGATGTGACATGACCCGCGTCTGGTCTTAAAATGTATTATCAGAACTATCACTGGCACAATATCCAAAGTAATTTAGCTTCAGACCATGCACAGAAGCATGATACATAGGTGCTTCTGCCACATTGCTTTTGCAACATTTGTTCCTGTGTCACTGATAATAAAACTGTCGGAGTGACCTTGGGAAGGTAATAACTGCTCATTGATTTGGATTTAAAGCTTCCATAGTGTTTTTCCCACTGTGTGATGTTTATTAAAGGGAAAAACTACAAAAATGAAGCTTGTTTCCACAATCTCCTTTAAAAGACTTAGATAGGGGGTTTATAGAGATGCAGAATGTTTATTAGCTGCACGGCCCTCTGGAACTCCCAGAGACTTTGAATTTCCTGGTCCTGGGAACTCCATGGGAGAGGGGCATTCAAGAGCTACCTACCCAGAAAATCCTAGTTTCTGTAGTAGCCAGCCTGACAAAGTGCAGGGTGCAGAGCCAGTTTCGATGGAATTTTGTTTACTGCGGTGAGTTCATGAAAACTGTGTCTTTTCAACAAAACATTTTGGTTTTAGCAAATATCCAGAGCCTTTGGATTGCATCTTTCCTCCTCTTGAGAGTTAATTTCAGCTGCACATTCTAGATGCTTAAAGATAAGCCTCTTTAAGTTGTTGATTGCTTGACACTTTGGAAAATCTATTTACCAATTTACAAATATTAACATAGACTTAAAAGGGGATGCAGGACTGCTGGCTTTGACAGTCAGGGCATGCATGGCTTGTCCCCAGCCCAGTACACATCATGCCTCTGACCGGCTGGGAAATCTGGTGGATAATCCTGAACAGTGCCCATGCTTAAGGAAGTTTTCTCAGCTGCTCTGAACTAGAAATTTTGATTTCATACGCCATTTCATAGGATACAACTGCATAGTTTGTGTTCTCTTCAGTAGCGATTTTTTGGTGGAGAATAAAGCTTTGATCACCTAGGGTGGAAGGACCTAGAGGTTTCAAGGGGAAAGGATGGGCAGTGGGAGTACTGTGATCAGAAGCAACTGTGCTGTGGGATGGGAGCAGCCTGAGAGCTCTTGCTAAGAACAAGGCTCAGCACAATGCTGTTAGTTCTCATCACTCGATTATGAATTACAAGTGTCTTTCCAACAATTTAGCGTGCAGATTGGCCTTCTTGGGTTAGCAGGAAAGGCACATTTTAAGCCACAGCATTCATGCTTGCAGTTGCTTTATGTTTAGACACTGCTGCGCTATTTTTAAACTGTGCATTGAAAATACATTTTTTCAAAATGGCAACTTTAAGTTCTGCTTCCCCATTCCTGTCGCTTTTTCTTTGATGAGAATTTTTTTTCAGTGATCTGTGCTTTTCTTCATGTCTAGAAGAAAGGAGGCAGGTTTATTTTTCAATTGATTTGCAAAATACAGTGGCTTATATTAATTGCTTGGGGTATTTCAGCTGAAATTTAGTACGCAAACGGACACGTGACTCTAAGAACATGTAGAAAATACTATTTCATATGTCCTGACCATATTGGCTTTTAGTCTCTTACATAAAGTTATATAAAATATAACTCTGTTTCTGATTTCCAGCTTGCCACATACAGTCCCTCAACAGTGGAGCTTGCCCTCAACAGTCAATCATAGTTGGGTTAATTAATTTAAATTAAGTACAGGGATCCTTTCCATTGACTTCAGTGGACTGTGGATCATGCTGGCATATAATACAAATTGCTGCTTCTTAATTAACCCCTCTACTCTTATGTGATCTCTTCAAGTTACTCACCAGGTGTGCGGGAGAATAGGGACTGAAACCTTGGTCTTGTGTATCAATGAATGTCATCAAAAGCGGGTTATCCAGCTCGTTTTCCTGTTGCCCTCCAGTCAAATTGGTGCTTGGGTTGGGTTTTTTTTGTGCTAGTGGAAGACCGTGAGAGAAATAGAAAGAAACTTGTACTGTAGAAGCAGGTACCTGCCACACAGGGGAAGCCCAGGCCAGACTCACGGCACAGGAACTTGATTCGGAATTTGTTATCCTTGTCAGGGCAAGTCCGCCACCAGCTTCCAAGTTTTCTTTTCTTTTTCTGATTTTTAGCAAACTGTAGCATTTTGTGTTTGACCAGTTAGAATTTGGGGACCTAGAATAACGGTGAGCAGGGCTAAGTGCTGCCCAAGAGAGAGCCTGAATGGGTTTGAATGAGGAGAGGTGGTCAACTTTCACCGCGATACACAGGATGCCCAATACAGAGGTAGAGAATCTTAGGAGTCTTTTGGAGGTGAAGTTGAAGATGCAGAAGACATTGACTATGCAAACTTGGAACTGTTAATATAAATGGTCTGTCTTCACAATGCTGCCTTTTGCTCTGATAAATTCTTTGTTCATTTTACCAGACCAAAAATATATTGCATGCAAAAGGGCAGTAAAATACTGATATGACATCAGACCCCAGCTGCTGCCACTGCTATCCACGGCAAGGAGGCTACAGACTGAAACGTCTTAAGTCCTGTATTCCAGTGGTTTCTGGAACGTATTTTCTGCAATTACTAAGGAATTTTGGACCCTAAGTGTGCCATTTTTAGAGCTATCATGGGTTTAGATCCTCACAGACATCTTACTTGCATGGATCTCAGGGCACACTAAGGTTGTAGGTTCCTGTGGAATTCATTGAATGTCCAGGTGTTGTTGCTCTTTTCAGTGAGGGTTGAGCTGGATGGCACTCTTGCAATTTAATTCTTTTGATCCTGAAGCACCTATCTACCTACTTCAATTTTGAAAATGGTAGTTAGGCTCCTAAGTTGCATGAACATGCTGAAAATGCTGCCATTCATATCTCATGATGTCAACACAGAACTGGCAAAAGTTCTCTGTAATATGTAGGGTTACATACCGCAGACTAGTCGCTTCCTTGTGTGATGGGAGACTGAGCCAAACTCCCCAAGTTAATGCATAGTAGGCACAATAGCAAAGATGCTTACTTGCAGGAAAAAGAAAAGATCTCAAAAAGTATATTTAGCCTGCCTCGCAATAAGGAACCACAGTAAATTACTGTAGCCATTTACCTGTGTACTTTTGCATCCATTCCCTTAAAACAAATGATGCATTATTGATAACCCCATTTCAGAGAAAAAATTGATGTCATGCTCTTTTGTCAATTTTCTTTTTAATTAACGGTGTTTTTGAGAATGGTATTTTAGAAACTGTTGCATGCTTTCAAAGCCATCTTCTGTACATTGCTTCCCCATGATCTAAGAGTCACTGAGTGAAATTATCTGTAAGACATCAGACTGGGTGATCACAGAAGTATCTTCCAGCCTTCATGTCATCTTTGTGGGGCTAAATTATGCATCTTTTTTTAGAGATAGCATTATGGAGGTACGTCATCCACTAAGTAAATTGACATCCCGAGCAGGATGGCAATGTAGCCCAGCAAAGGATCTCACCTGTGGGTTATCAAGCTGGCAGAGGCAACAGTTTCTTCATGTGCCAGTCTTGTGCACAGTGGTACCACTTATGCACCTCTTAGTTTCATGCCAGGAATGAAGAAAGGCAAAGAAGGGCGGAAGGATAATTGAAGGAGGAACAATGGCGTTTCTAATGAGAATACAAATCCCGTTATGCTCTAACTGGACTAACTGGGCTGGCTCACAGTTTACCCAAATACACAGACTCCAGGAACTGCCAGACTGGATCAAACCCAAAGCCCAGCTGGTTTCCAGCAGTGGGCAGAACCAGCAATACCAGTGGAAGGGTTAAGACCCGTGCCATAAACAGATGTTAACGATGATCATCTACTCCCACATAAGTCTTCTGCTGAGCTGTAATTGGAACAACTTACGTCCTGGAGCACAAGGTTTAATAGTTGTTTCAAAGTGTTTTCTGCTGTTGATGTTAGATTTGGATAGTCTTGGTATGCAGATAATTATCTAATCTTAAAAGGAATCACATGAAGAAGGAACTTAACATGGTATACATTCAATGTAATTCCACTGACCGGGGAGGTTGCTATATAAGAGTAGCGTGCCTGGAATAAGTCAAGTGGGAGGGCAAAGATGGGCCACCAAGTATTGTGTGTCCAGAGGGCCCCCTCCTAAAGAGCAAGAATGGAGTGCTAAGTATTGCTGCTTTGCTAGTGACAATGAATGGATATTGTTGGAAGAGAATATATGGAAAATTTACAGTATGTACAGGGAAATGGGTATGCCTTGCACTATAGATGTTAGGTACTGTCTTATGGTTTAAATGAACATGTGCCCTAGTGTTTATTTGCAAGCTATTTATTTCATACCGCAGTGAAAAGGAAACAGTTTAACTGTTCAAAATACTGTCCTAGTCTTTTGAAAGCCAAGAAAATGCTGCTTGGTGAGCTGATTCTTTTTCTGCTTTGGAAAGGGGCTCATTTCTTGGGAGAACAGGCATTAGGTCAGCTCTTAAAGCTTTGAATCGATTATATCCACGCACTGGAGGCACAAGGTGGGAAGGGTAGGAGATGAAACTGTTTTTTATTGCCAAACAGAGCTGAGCACTAAACAAAATGTAGAACTCTTCCAAGGAAAATGTGCACCAAAGAAGTTGGAAAACAGATGTGATATGATAAAAAGAAAACCAACTGCAAAAAGAATTTATCATTGTAACTCTTTGCAACCAAGTATAACTTAATGCATTACCCTTGATGTGAAGTTGCATAAGCAGTATTTACCTTAAGTGCCATAAACTTGCACATGGAGGAGAGAGAAAGTGGTACAATCTGAGATTCCCAGCATGTTTTCTAATGCAGTATTGGGAAGGAGAAGCATAAGTAAATTGGCAGCTCTGATCATTCCCCCATGCAGAAAATGCACACTCCCTTCATGCTGCATATTTCGTTTAATCTGAAAGAAACTAACACTTTCATCTTGATACTGTTAAAAACCTGGGAACTATTGAAAAGGTGGAAGCGCCTATAGATTGATCTAATTCTGTGATTGTAACTGAAAAGACAAAATAATTTTATATGTGGAAGCCTGCACTTTTCATAAGGCCATAAAATGTTAAAAGATCAAGATTATTAAAAACTTGAAGAAATGACAGCCAAGGAGAGAGAGGCAAAACTGTTCTGTACAGTAGTGAGTTCAGGACATACATTTTAGCAGTGTCGTGCTAGATGATTCAAGTGCTAAACTCGTAAATGTTAATATAATATTAGGAAATTATAATGATGAATATAGCTGGATACCATCTGGTATTAACTCAGTTCCCAGGGCATTTAAAATTCTGATTGCAGAGTTCTTTGTAGGATTACTGGGTTGGAAAGCTGTAGTGAGGAACGTCGTAATTTTTCTGGTGCTAGGATTACTGAAAAGTCAGCCAATGCTGACTTTTGATGGACAATATCCTTTTTTTTTTTTTCAAATAAATAGTGAAAGAGTGCTTTTTTCAGAACTTTTGGTCATCTTTTTTTTTCTTTCTTTTTTAATGATGGTGCTGCAGCTCTGAAGCCTCGGTCTCATTCTTCTTTATAATCTAAATTGGTCTCAAGAAGCCAGGCTGTGTTTGCTGGGCTGCAGCATCTTCAGACCCTGCATTGCGATGGGTTTTCCTCCCTCAGAGACAGGCTGTGCTGGGTCATTGAGGACACGCTCTCACCAGATCCAGGGGGGAGAATCAGCATATGAGAAATGCAAACTGCATCTCTCAATCTGCTGTTTCCAACTGGACAGCTTTCAGTTTTAGGGATGATTTTTTTTACATTTGCTTTTCTTACTCCAAATAAACTTTTCTCACAGAAAAATAAAATCCTTTTTCACTCATAAATGCTTTTCGACTTTAAAGAAGCTGATGCAAAGCATTGGCTGTTGTAGGCCAGTGACAGAATAGGTAAAAATCATAAGTAGTAGTTTGGTGAATATGACTAGCCAAAGCTTAAGTCAACTGAGTTTGTTAGGTTACACAGAAGTAACAGATACAGAAAATATTGGGAGTGCAAGAAACGTGTTAGGTTTTCTGTGGGCAGAAAGTCAGTAGAAATAGCTTCAGTGCCTCAGAGCCCCATATATATTATACCTTATTAAGATAAAATAAGATTGTTTATTTATAAAAATATCTGCTAACAATTTAAGACAATAAAGGAGGTATCTGGTCGCTTGAGTGCAATCCTTCATCCTTGATCCTGTGTTTAGTAGAGATTTCCATCTGCAGATGTTGAAATTCTCTTTGATGTTTAATTATTGTGCTTACATAACGTATGTTTCTCCCCTAATCAATAACTTTCTGTGAGTGGTTTTTTGGGAATACTCCTTGCTCTTGATTGCTTATATTTGCCTTTCTTTTACATTGTTTTGTATTTCCATGATGTATGCCTTAAACCATAATCCTCACATATTTCCTGCCTATTCCTGCCACACATGAATTTGCCGTGTTATATCAATATTGCGTTGGTCTTTATTTACTTATGGCACTGAGTGAATCAGCTGTGAAACAGAAATTGTGTTGTCTGTCTTTGGCCCTTTGGGATTCTTTGAGAACTTGTGTTTTCACTGTTAATGTTAGGGGGTTCGCACCTTAACGTTAGACATTGGTTCACCAGAAATTGCTGATATGAAGAGAACAGGGTGGCTATGATGCCGAACAGCTCTATCTCCTGATGGTATAAATGGCCACTGGAGTCTCAGCTGTCTTAATTAAGCCGATATGTGTGGTTCGGAGGGCTGGTAAGTACTCCCGCAATCCTCTTCTCAGCAGTTACCTTCAGGCAAAATGAAGGTGCATCTCGGCTTCAGATTGTTCTGATAAAACATAAAGCTGGGATTTTTAGAAGCCAGTAGTGGTTTGGAGTGCCTCTCTTCTTAGGCACCTGTCTAAATGCATCATTGGGAGGGCTTGAAATTTGGAAGGAGAGACTGAAAAAAGAAATTGTGAAAGCTTTTTTTATGAGGTCTTCATTCTCCTTCATTACTCCCTGTATGGAAAGATTTTCCGCTCCTGCCCTTAAAGAACCTTTCATTAGCTCTCTTTGTGTATGCTTATCAAAAACACAGAGCAAAGGAAAAGAAGCCAGGGTGTGTGCATCACTGGTGCGGCGAATGTTAAGAAATGTTCCTCTGGGACAACATTTATTTGAGTAAAAGGCTCAGGTGATCAGACCGCTCGACTTCCTCCAAGCTGTTGCTTCAAGATCTTTCTGTTCTATGCCTCTTGCAGGACACAGTCCAACTCTCCCACTGGTTGTCCTTTGTAATTTATTTCTTACACCAGTAAGAGAGTCTGTGGTCAGTCCAGTGCAGGCACTCAGTTATTTCCTGCCCACCCTGAGCCAGCCACCCTGGCTGCATATATGTTGTCTGAATGCGTTACTTGCTAGCAGGTCAGAGGCTGAAACACCATAGTTTAAGATACCTCCTCACTTATGTGTCTGCTGGGCTGTTACCACCACCATGGCAATGAGGCTAAGCCAGGGTGCAGACAGGCTTTCCTGTACTGAGCCCACCTGCAAGGCCCTGCCTGCTCTGTCCCCCGGGATGAAGGCACATTAGTCAACTTCTCTGTGACTGCCACTCAACAGAAGGGCTTTTGACCATCTCTTTTGCATGCTCTTGCCTGCTATGGCAGATGTTCTCACTTTTTATCCCAGGTAGATCCTTCTTCTTTGCTTTATAGCTTTAGAGACAAGGGGTTACTCAGCTATTTGATAAATTTCAGCATTTGTTTTAAATCCATTTCACTTAATGCCTAGGGTTTTTTCCTGAGACACTGGCTTTCAAGGGCATTTAGGCACTTGTCTGTATCGCTGGTGGTTTTTTCTGTACCTTTTAGTGGAGCTAAAGTGACTGTGATTCCCCCTCCCTTCCTTCCTTCTCGCCTGATCCCTCCCCAATCCTAATGCTTTTGCTTTCCTACAGAGGAGTGATAAATGGCCCAGAGTGGAGTTTGATGAGGTCAGGTGTTACTGTTGGCCGTAAATCCTTCCTAGACTCTGGCCTTGGACTTTTATGGCTCTCCCAGTGGAGGAGGGACAGGAGTGGTATGGGCTGTCAGCACACCAGAGTGATTTGCAGAAGGGTTTTATTTGAAAGCTTCATGTACCTAGAGAAACTCCTCCAAGGCCCAGGAACAGAAAGAAATCTTCTAGTCAGCTTTTTGTTCCTATAGCTAGAGCTCTCCTGCTTACGTAGCATAGGCCTGCCTATTACTCATGGGGCATAAAGTTAAGCAGTGCATCAGGATTCGATGATCTCTCAACACAGACAACTGAGATACAGATGTAGATATATGGAGATACTTGCTGTGTTAACAATTGTAGCTGTGTCTGCATCAGCAGTATATTTACTTTGGTTGACATCTGAGCACAAGCAAGGTGAATGTGCATTTTTTTTTTTGTACCAAATGTGATAGCCCAGTGTATGCTGCAAAAAACAAAGTGTTTGGAGACTCTCAGCTTGTAAATCCGGGATAGCTGGTGGCTACCTAAAGCTCTGCTCTCCCACTGTTGATTCCAGCTGAAGTGCCGAAAGATAAAGGTATGGCACTGTGGGAATGGCAAGGGATGGCTACATGGACTTACTCCCAAGGACCTGTGCCGCTGCTGCACACAACAGAGCAGATAGGAAGAAATGAATGGACACTTAAAAATGTAGCTTGACCTGTGTCCTGAGAAGGTTTCGTCGGCTCAGAGTCAGCCTGCCATTCTGCATGGATTAGAGGATGCCAGTGTGGATGGCAAGGGAAAATGCTTCCCTAAAACCCAGCAAAATTAGTGTTCCCATTAGCTCTGCATAGTCAATGCCACTCATTCTCCCCAGATACCATTAACATCAAATATGTAAAAAATTTATATATGTAGTTAGACAACACTTGAACAGAAAATTAAGCACATCCATTAGTGGGTGGGGCATAAATTTCTTCTCTGTGCAGAAATTTGTTTAAGATTCGGCAGAAGAGCAGAAAAAAATGTTTTTAGTGATTTTTTTTTTTTTTTTTTAAGTGAGAGAAATCAAGACATACCAGGTAAAGAATGCTTGCTCAGAAACAGTTTTATTTTGAAATTAGCCAATTTAAAGAGATGAAATTTACAGTGCCACCATAGAGGCCTGTTCAAAATGCAGCATTGCTCTCCATTTTTCATGCATTTTAACTTTGATTTTGTTAATACCATTTGGGTAAAATCAAAACTCTTCTGGCTGGCTTTCTGTGTCTTGTGATATTGTTAATATTCAAGGAGGAGAGTCATTAGATTGACATAAAAAATGATGTTTGTTTATTTGGATTGCTGGAAGGCGTTGATGTCTTCTACCTTCTCTGTCTTGTCTCTTTAAACCTGCTGGATCATACAAAGGAACATGAATAGAAGAATTTGCCTCCAGAACTTTTCATTATTAATGATGCTCTATGACTAAATTGGAAATCTGCTACTGTACCCCAAGGGGGTGATTAATTTAGCAGACTAGGAGTTTTGATTAAAAGGGAATGAAATGTCTGACACATAGTCTATTTATCAGTTACTGTGATATTAAAACACTCTAATCATTGTGGTGCCTAAATTAAGGCTTCACAGCCTAAATGTCACTTCATAGTGCTCTTTTAGATCTGGCTGTGTGATACAAGTTTATTATCAGTGGGCGCATGAGAACATAAGCGTATGTAGTGGTCTTTGATAAGAACAAAGCAGTTTGGTAAGAGCTCTGCTCTTTGCCCCTTTCCCATTTAAAAAGGAGATGAGGGAAGATTTTAAGATGTGGTCTGTACAAGCAACGCATGCAGGGCAAGATGCAGCTACCCCTGATGTCCCCAGGACTTAGGAGGCAAACTTTGTCGAAATTGGACTGAGTTACAGGACGCAGAAAACCGTCTCAGTAGCCTGAGGATCTAAGTCAAAACTAGTTTGTTCTAGAAACCAGGTGTGCTCCGTGATGATACATTCTCCGAGAGGTGAAATCATAACAATTTCGTGTCCTTAAATTAAAGGTCGGGGCAGAAATCAGCAGCAATCAATCAAGAAAGGTAATCAGCAGTTGGTGGTAAGAGAGTGTCATTTAAGCAGGCTGCAGAGAAGTAGGAAATGAGAGCAATAGGTCATGCATTTCTGTATAAATGGCGGAGAAATAGCTATAAGCCATGGTATTGACGTACCAGGCTACTGCAAGCTTCAGAGAGGGAAGAGGGAGGGTCAAGGAGCACTGTAAGACCGAGAAGCACAGTCTACGTGAAAGAGAGAGTCAAGTACTGGTGGAGGAGTGGTGCTTTGTGTTAGTGAAGGCTTGGAATTAAATCAGATCAGTAAAATAGTCATGTCGGCAACACAGATATAAGTTTTAGGCCTCAACAGGAAAAATGCTACATTAGGACTAAATTATCCATTGACTGACGGGGACGGTGATGGTGATTGTGACATCCTGCGAGAGAACAGGCTGCTTTTGAGGGCAGCAAACACAATAAAGATGAACAATTTCTGTGAGCCCTTTGTAGCTTGGCTAAATGTCATGTCAGGGTATAGTGTCGCATCTGCTCTTTGAGACACTGTTGGTGACTGCTTCATGGAGCGGCCAGTAAAGAAAGCCACAAGAGTGGAAGCAAGGCCTGAAAGCCAGGCCAGCGGACTGCACATCGTTCATAATATTATCGTCAAAGGCCCACTCTGCCACGGGGGACACAATGCGTTTAGATTGAGCATTGCTGCAGAAGCAAAAAAAGCTAAAACATCCACTGCTGTCATACTTAATTTCAAAAAGGAGAAGCTAGAAGAGGCTAAAAAGTTAAATCATAGCGAGTAACATAAAGACTATTTAAAGACACAGTGATGGAATCCCAGAGCAAATGTATCCCATTTATCAAAAAAAATCACCTTGAGAAAAAAATACAGAAGGAAGCTGAGATGGCTAAACAGCAGGTAAAGCATATTACTAAAAGCAAGAAGGCATCCTTCAAATAGCTTTGGCCTGACAAATGAGAAAAGTAGACAGGCCAGGCTCATAAACCCAGGCACATTATAGGGAAAAATGCAGTAAGGAAGGCCAGAAGAGTTGGAAAAACTTAGAGAAAGCACAAAAAAATCCCTAATAAATCCTGTGTCAAACATATGGAGCACGAAGCTTGCTGGAGTCTGTAGGACCAGTAAATAATAAATACACAGAAGGAGTGTTCAGAAAAATGAAATGTTTTGTGATTTTGCTGTGGAGGAACATGGGGAGGTTCCCACAGTGGAATGCCTCTCCTGGCAGAGTAGGGATGAAATGGGTCAAGTGGTAACTATAGCATCCCCTAGCTTGTGTTCTGGTACCAGAGGACAAGGACCAGTGTAACACCACGGGTTTTTAACTGTTTCCTGAGAGAATCCCAGAGCGCCACCTGATTATCTACAATAAATACATTGATAGAAGCTATAATAATAACAGAATAATAGCAGTATGAGTGGGAGCATCAAGAAATATCATAGTGATAAAGAGCCAGCCAGGGTTTTGTGATGAAAATCATGATTTACTAATCTGTTGGGTGGCACTGGAGGAGTCAACGTGTGGATGGGGCAGCTCTCCTACCCCTTTCATCAAGTTAGCCTGGGCACAGATCCAGGAGCTGCGCTTGCTTTGATCTGCAAACTGTCCTGCACTGTACAGACATGTGTCCCCGTCTGAAGACAGGCACAGAAGTGAGTATCTTACTGAAAAAAAGACCCGGAAATGTAATTAATTGGCAGTTGGAGCTTCCTGGAGATTAGGAGGTGTTTTTAAGAGAATCAGGATGTGAAATAGAAGAGGGAAAATTCAGGGGATAAAACCAGATGTTACCAGATATATTATCAGAGGGAACAGCACTTTGCAAACAACGCTTGTAAAGATGTGAGGGAACAAGGGGAATGTCCCCTCTGAATGAGTGGCAGATATGGGAAAAGGAGGTCTCATCAGTCTCCACTTTCTGGATTAATTCTTCCCCTAGCAAAAAAACCCAAGGAGATCTGCGGGACTAAGAGATCTTCAGCAGAGGTTTTGTTCGTAAATAAAACAAATAGAAAATTGTCAGAAGATAAACACTTCCTTAAGAAAGAAGTGTGAACCAACCTCCAGAAAACCATCCAGCACAAACCGAACGGGTAGCGTTTGCTTCCCCTCTGCAAGTGCAGGCTGGCTTGCTGCCCGCTGCTGGAGCTGCTGCAGGGGAAGATGTACGAGAGGCTGCCTGGATGCTCTGCTCCCTGCCTCCTGGTCCCCTGGGTCCCCTGCAGCTGCTTGCTGCTGCATGGGAATAACGAGGACATTGCTCTGTATGTGACACCGCCTCAGTAGGATCTTTAGGAAAGCTCCCTGCAGCTATTCTCCCGAGTCCTGCAATAATCTGCAGCCTGAGCAGGCAGTGCTGGTGGGCTCAGCACTTTCCTCTCTTTTATTTGCCTGTTGAGGGAAAGTATTGCCATTAGCTCCATGGTTCCTTTTAAAATAACGGAAAGCAATAACGTATCGAAACAAGTGGCTGACGTTCCCTGCCAGGAAAAGAGAGAGTAGCTTTACGTCATCCAGTCCTGCTTAATTATACCAAACCCGAAGTACATCACTGGATTGTACCCCGCAGAGGATTCCTGGTAGGAATATTGCCAGCCCAGCAGCCAGATCATTGGGCAGTGATCCATACGCACTCTCAGTTCCTGGTGGGACGGTTTAAAATACTCTGTTACTACAGCTGTCATCTAAGCCCCTCTGCTGGGGTTTCTGTAGAGGGATTTGGATGGTGGTGTGTCGGCCATTGGACTTGCAGCCTTAATGGTAACTTAAACCAGCAGGGATTACGATATGTCGAGTCTCTGAATGCAGGAGACTCTGTCTTCTTCCCTATGCATAGCACAGAAATTCCTAAGTGAGAATCTTTGGTCTGTAGCCTCCTGGAAATCTGATCAGCGGATTGGGATGGTCCCGCCTGGTGATAAAATCCATGCACTTTATCTTATACACTGAGTTTCCATTATTTTCAGTGGGATTTAGCACAGGAAACTGAGCAAGTGTGTGAGTGAGGCAGAAAAGTGCTCGGCCTGATGGAGGCCTGGGGTTAATGAACACATGGAAGCGGAAGGAGTTTCTGTATTTCTGTGGGAACACTGAATTTTGTGTGATCTTTTTCAGTATCTTTAATTTGTTGTCCTGGATGTTGTTTAAGTGACCCGGAGCTTGCCAAGGTGGAAATTGTTAGAGAGAAAAAACCCGTCCATGAGTTAGTGATAGAAATATTGCTAGCCTTTTATCTACTTTCCTTCTTTGATTTCTCTAGAGCTTACCTGAGATGTCTGTTGTCCAAAGGACATTTTTATACCTGTACCAATAAATGGTGGAGTGCTCACAAAGGGCATAGCACAGTGGCAGTCTGCAAGGTATGCAGTGAGAGGCTTTCTTTAATGCCACTGTACATGGCAAACCCATTTTTCAGCTGTATATGTCAGCGTGGCAAGTATTCTTGTTCCCAGTCAGCGTGCTACAGGGTAATTGAGAATACAGCTTATTGCAGGTTTTTGTTTCTCTTCCAAGATTCATTCGTTTTCATCCTTTTCTGTGCCGAGTATAATAAACAGAACAGGAGCTGAAGGCAGTTTGTCTGGGGAAACAAGATTCAATAATTAAAAAAAAACCCAACCCCACAGAAAACAAAACAAAACAAAAACGCTGGTCAGTAAAGAGGTAGAAAGACACCTTTGTTGACAGAGGAAGAGGGAAAGTAGAAGGAGGAGAAGAAACATATGAGCTGTTTCTCCTGCCCTTCTCCACCAGTCTGAATGGAGGTTGTGAAAATACAGAGATCTCACTATTTCCTATTCAGCAGGCCATCCTTTTTCAGTGCTCCCTTATTACTATCAACCCTGTTAAAATCAGAATGGCTGACAGCAGGGGGTCCCTTGATAGCCCTTCTCCTGGGGAGTGAGGACACCGGGAGGTTGGAGTGAGAGGTGAATGCTCTGGTCTCGGGTGTCCTTATGAAAATGAATATTGGCATTTGGCCCTTAATACCTTAAGCAGCCTGGAGAGAGATCTAGAGAGCTGGAGTGTGTTGGGGAAAAAATGAAAAAAAAAGAGCAAGGAAATGAAGGAAAGGCACACTGATTCTGCTTTCTTTGTGTGCTTAAAGCTTTTGTGTACATAGAAATGCAGATTTGTGAGATCTTAAAAATGCTGCACTTCTATCAATTCCTTCCCTGGTGTTGAGTGTGAAGAATCTAATAACTGCCAGGTACTCTTGTTGACATGGGGAGGATCGTCGTTTGGATTTAATCCAGATGCTAACTATTACAGATGAGCCTAAGGCATCGCTGTAGTGACAAATTATCCTGCATCTCCTTATAGTGATATTCTTGTCTTTCCTTTTCTGGACACTCTGAAACAAGACAGTGGCATAGATGAACCTTGGGGCTGATGTGCTTCAGCAATTCCTGTGTTTCCATGTTTTACCTGGACTACTGTGGCAATCTAATATGGGTCAGACTACCTGGAAAGGGTTAAATAGTGGTGCCCAGCTAGGGACCAGGCTCCGCTCCCCAGTACCTGCCGGCAGTTTCCCATGGGCACCTGGACAGGGTGGCAGAACTGAGTATCATTCAGACACGGAGTGCTGAAGGGTTCCTGCCAGGTGAGTCGGTTGTGATAATCCGCTGCCTGCGACCTCATTAAAACAGCCTGATTGGGGCTGCTAATCACATAAATAAAGAATTAAATCATAGCATTAACCTTCTACAGGGAAACCTGCCCTGGCAACACTGCCAGAATTAGATCTATTAATTATTTACAGGGTCATTTGATAGAAATGTATATAGATGGCAGATTATGAGCACTTGAAGCAATAAGTTAACCATAAATTATTGCTCTGATAAGAATCTTTTAATATTTTCCTCTCAATGTCCTGAATTAAAAGCCACCTTGCTTTTATCTCTGCAAGACAGTAGCATCACACATCGTTTATCGTAGGTAGATCAAACAGAAATACTATGCCCCAACATCAAGTATTTTTGCTCTCCTTTTGGCTCTTGAGGTTCGCTGTTTTGTTAGAAATTCCTCCTGTGCAAACAGAGTTTCTATAGCTAAATTCAGGGCCAGTTCCTCACCTGCTATAAGGCTTGGAGCTTCCTTGGTGGCCAAGGTATTCAGAGGACCCGAGCACATTGCCTTGCCACCACTGAACTTAATGTCAATGCCCAGGAAATCTCTCTCACCAGTGCTGCAGAGCATTAGGATGCTTTCTGCAGTGGTTCTTTACTGTTACCCGTGGAGGTATTCAATTCCATTAAATGCCTTGTAGATTTTCCCTTCTATCTCAGAACTGCTTGGAAAAAATGCTCTTGAATCAGATGGGATGATGAGTTCATTGTTTTACTGATTCTACTGGGCTTGCAGGAATGACAATGGTACTAGATAGGCTTGTTTGCTGACTAGAATTTGAATGTGTATCTGCAGATAGCACACAAAAGACTTGGGCATGTGGAGTGGAGGAGGGTGGGGAGACTGGAGGGAAATCTGTCATTATTTATGGAAATATCCAGTATTCATGGAGCCATCTGCTGTGAATGATTCAAGTCTGAGAAGTGTCATAAAATGAGAAAGCATAATGTAAAAAGAAAAAAACCCTGGAAAAAACCTCTAAATTTGCATCACTCAGAAACCTGAACCAGTGAATATATAACCTCAGAATCTTTCTTTTAAAAGATGCTTTGTAAATTTTCTGCCAGATTGAGAGATAAAGATAGATGATATTTCTCAGGTTCCTTTCCTCACCCTTCTTGGAACGATTAATTCCATTTGTTCATTTCCAGCCCTTTAATTATTGATCACATCTTTTCCTTTTCCCTTTCTTACTGTTTTGGACTATAAGGCAAAGGAGGGAGTTAAAAAAAGGTGTTTAGGAGACTACTTAGACCTTGAAGCATTGAGAAGGTCTTTACTGTAGCCACAGTTTTCTCTCTGATAATGAAGCATCAATTTTGTTGCCAGAATTTTATCAATATTAAGAAATTTTATTAATATTAAAGGTGAGACCCTCATAGCACTCCTGTGGAGCACGTCTCAGGCAGAGACTGGCCTGCTCCCCCGTACTGTGCCCTCTCAGGTAGTTCAGATACTTCATTTATTAATTTGCTCATGATGTTCTTTACAAAGTGAATATAGACAGATAGTGGGGAAACTGAGGCAAAAAAAGAGGCAATGATTTGCACAGCCATACAGCAAGCTACTGACAAAATCGGGAATAGACTGTTTCTTTCTTGATCATTTCCCTGGAAGCAGAGACCTGCTCCAAGCCCTTTCCTTGGGAGCAGTTGGGAATCCCTTTGAAATGTTTTTTGTCTTTCCTGCTTGTGTGTTGCACTTTTAGTGGCACAGTGTATTACTAGCAGGTGCTGTCGTGTGGCTGGGTGTGTTTGTCTTGCCATACCTCCTTTCCTCTCTACCACCTTATTCTCTGCCTACCCATCACCCCTTGCTGAAAAAAAAGCTGACTTAGCAGAACAATGGCATGTTAGAGCAGAAATTTATCTTCAGCCTTATTTCCTCCCCTGTAGTGTTGCAGTCCAGGGCTATGCATTTTAAAATCTCCTTATTGCACTGGCTTTTAAAAATACTTGCTTGCTTTTAATTTGCTCATTCATTCACGTCGAGTTGTCTTGACAGCCTGCAATGTTCCTGTTCTCTGTGCAGGGCTGCCTTTCTTATTCCAGTATTCTAACTTCATGCCTTAAAAATTGCATCTCCAGCCCGGCAAAGCGCATAAGGATGTGCTTAAGCACCACAGATTTCAGTTGATGCGATTAAACATGTCTTGAGTGCTTGCTCTTTGCCCTTTTCTTCCTATTTTGAGCAAACACCTTTCTTCATGAGAAAGCCGACAGAGCAGTGGTGCAGATGCATACCCGCTGCTTCTTTCTCAACAGTGATTCCCATTCTCTTTGGATGAGAGATTTGTGATTTCCTAGGGCCAAGGCTTTACCAATGCAATGCTAGAATTATAATCATAGGAAAAAGGATGGGAAGGCACTTTAAGAGATCATCTGGTGTCTTCTTGTTCCTCAAGGCAGGATCAGCTCTACCTTTTTCTTGTCCAACGTGTTTGCCTAGCCTTGAAAAATGAGCCATAGTAGAAGTGCAGCAATTACTCTCTGACGTTCAAAACACGTCTAATCTAAATCTGCCTCAGCCATGACTACTTAATCTGTTCACTATGCATATAGGAAATAGACTCTGCCTTTCGTTTCTGCCTTTTGCAAACTTGCAAATTGTTATTTGGTCAGCTCTCTGTCTTCTCTCTTGCAGACTTGTTTCAGTTCTTGAGGAGCTCATGCTTAGCCCAACTGTAATGCTCTTAGAGGCAGGTTTCACATCTTTGAAGAAAGATGCCTTAGCTCCTGCTTCAGGAGACAACAGTTTTTTCCCAGTATCTCCTTAGCTCTAGAAACAACTCCTTCCTCTCATGTATAATTCGTTAGCCTTCAGCTGTGGGTTTTTTCCTATAGCAAAGAAAAACTGAAGCAAGAGCACCTGGCTATGAATTACAATGCTATGGGATAGTCACCGTAAGTTTTCGGACAGGTCATTTGTTCCTTTCTTTAATTATATAGGACTTGTTCCAGCCACGCTCATGCGGAGTAGCACCTCATTCAGTCAGCAGCCCCTCAGTAATCAATATGTCTGCAGGGGAGGAAATACTGTGTGCCAGGTAAGGGAGCTTTTTCTTCCCACCGCAGGCCAGTCTTTTCTCTCAGCTCTATCAAAAGTTTTGTTTAGGCCAGTAATGAAAAGCTGATTGCATGAAGACACCTGTGAAGTACACAATCGTGCCGTCTGCAGCGCACTGGAGAACCATCCTTTGTTTTCTTGGGACACCAAACGCATTGCAAAAAGCAATATTTGCAGCTAATCACCACAGTGATTTGAATTTGCATTTAGCCATTGTGCTAATAGAGGCAGCTGGAAAAAGAAAAAAAAAATCAGCACAAATAAAGACAGCCATAAGTACTGTCAGTTTTCAGCACCAGGAGCTGCTGGAAGTAATGATGGTGCCTCCAACCCAGGAAATCTTTTTAATGTGAAATGATATATATGAGGCCAAAAGAGGAACACATTTTGTCTTGTTTGCTTAGACTCCAGAATAGATCTTTGAGTCTCTGGACATAATGATGGCTTAGGCAAGTCAAACACTGTATATCACCTGCTGAGCATCTGATTCATTGACTGAGTGGATTGAAGCCAATTTAACCAGCTGGAATCTGTAATATTGACTTCAATGGTGAGGTACTGATCTATATCACCCAGAGGATTTGGCCCAGAGACAAAGGGAGGTAGTGTTTCCTTTGGGTGACATCTTTTCTGCAAGCCAAGGCGGACAGCATCTGTCTTGCGCGGCCTGGTTTGTCGTAGAAGTGGTGTGTATTGCTCATGCAGTACCACGAGGCTTTGTCACACTGTGGATCTTTCGGACGGGGGTGGCAATCAGGGACAACAGCCCCTTTCTCGTGGCTCTATCCCTCTACTTCGCAGCTGGTATCACCTTACAGCAGTTCAGGGACTGATTCTCTGAGTGTACTGACTCCCATTGTCCCAGATTTCTGCGGGTGCTTTTGCTGCTGTGCAGCATTATTCTGGGGGAAGGGAGGAGACAACCTGGCTCTGGTTTTCCCTTCCACCTTGCTAAGGAGGAGATGGACCAGGCATAATGCCTCCCTCGCTCTGCAGAGAGGCCCAGCAGAGCCAAGCAGTACGACACGTAAGCATGAACATCAGCAAAGGAGAGGCGAGGCAGGACCTAGCTCTGTGAGTACTGTGACAGCCCTGGGGCTCGGTACTGTGGACATTAGAGTTATGATACTACAGTGCTGTTGCTCATCATTATTTTCTAGCTAAGTGACTTCATTTCACTAAATCTCTACAGCTTTCCATATCTCCATAACCAAGAAACCAGAGGGACAAAAGGCTAAGCAGAATTTATTATTGCTCTTTATTATTATCACATCTTTTGCCTTCTTTTTAAGATTTATGAACCTCTATTCAATTAATTCATCAGAAGCCTGAAAAAGCTAATTGTGGCTTCATATATTTCCATAGGCACGGGCTCATTCCTATACCAGATGTCAATAATACCTGATCCGTGCAAACGGAGCCGGGTTTGTGGCAGCCTGCTGCCTGATCTAATTAATGTTGTGACTCCAGTCCACCCTGAGTAGGAATGGAGCTTGTTTTTTCCATAATTATAAGACTAGGGGTGGGCACAATTAGAAACAGGGATCTGAACTCCGGCGTCTCAAAGGTTGAAATGTGAAATGCCAGCCCTCTATTCCCAGGGGCCCAGATATAGGAAAGCAATGCAAGAGGCTGGCTCATTACACAGAGGAGGGCCCAGAAGAATCTGCAGTGCGCTGCCCAGCCCCAGCAACTGTTTGCAGGGGCAGAAGGGGCTTAATAACTGGAACTCAGGATCACATTGGGTCCCTCTTTGGTTTTCTTTGATCTTCCTAATGCTATTGTTCCCCCTGGGACAGACAGTGACAGAGTGCCCACCGCAGAGCGCTATTTCAACACGCTGGGCTTTCTAGGGCAGCGTCAGGACTTTGGTGGCTTGTGGAAGTGATGTTTGTTGGGTAAGTCCACGGGGCCAGGACCACGTGCATCGTCACCTCGTCGCCTCCTCCGGGCAGGAAGATTCTCCTTTCTTTGGAGAAGATGCTTTTTTCAGGCCTGGCTGAGATTTTATGTTTTCCAAAGCAGGTCTCGGCCAAGCATGGCTTGCTTTTATTTTTGTTGTTCCTAGCATTATTAGCACACAGCTTGTTTTCAAAGATAACGATGTGGAAAAACAATAGCGTCTTGCCAAACTCCTTCGGTATACTGCTTGCGGGTTGTGCTATTTTATCGGTGTCCTACTATGCACACTGTAATGGTTTGTAAACTCTGTCTTGTGAGCTACAAAGGGAATGAAAATATTGAAATAAATCCCTCCCTCCCCTGCCAAATAGACTACCTTCTTCTGGTACTTTTCCTTTTCTATCTTTGTGCTGTATTGTAGGGATCTTGTTTAGCATTTAAAAAGCTACTGCTGCACTCTATTATCAAAGACATATTTGTTAAAACATGCATATGAAAGGATTTGTAATTGAAGTACAGCTTTGATATATTTAATAGGATGTAAAACTGCCATCCCTTTTTAATAGGAGATGCTTTATGTGCATTAGAAGTAATATAATAATGCCTCTCCACTGAGCTCTACCCATTAGCAGACTTTTTTCTCCCTTTCTTTTAGTTAATCTTAAAACTTTAATGTAATCTAAACACATTAACATCTTTTCCTTCCCTTTCTGTACTTGGAAGTGCTTTGAACTGAACTTTGTTTCAGATAAGAGATAGCTACAAACACGGCATCAATATACAGTGCCTCAGCGCTGCCTGACAGATGGTCCATAAACCGGCACATCTCCTTGCCTCAGAAATGTTAACAGTAATGGGAGTGTGGCTGTATGTGGGAGTGAGCGAGCACGCGTGAGAATAACCTTGTAAACAAGGAACAGCTATAAGGGCGTGCTTTTCTATATTCCCATGTCTCAAATGTAATCAAATACCAGAGCAGCAGAAATAGAAAATGACAGTCAAAACAAAAATAGTAATAATGGTCTCTTTAATAGCTATTTCCATGTTTCAGTCTCGGAGTACTTTACAAGGAATAATTGTTGCAATTCAGGAAATAAGGATGTAAGCTGGTAAAGAGAAAGTATGCTAAATCTGACTGGTGGTTTTGGGTACTTGCGGTTTGGTGCCTCATCTTACACAGAGCTGTTCTCTATTCCTTTCAGAACTCAGGATCATGGACTGTTTTGCAAGCTGGCTAATCAGAATTAGTTGCTCTGGAAAATGCTGGATGTGTCTCCAGACCTTGTCAAAGGCACCCAGGTAAGAGCGCACTTCTCCTGATTTCTAGTCTAGTGCCCCACTAGCATCCAGCAGTACATATTAATCATGGTTGTTGTAAGAATATTCACAAAATGCCTGAGATATTGTTGCTTCATTAAAAAATTGAGATCTTTCAAAAAGAAAGTATCTCCCCCTTGATTCAGATGCACTGCTGTCTTGGGCAAGATCAAATTTCCATTGCGACTGTGCAAGTGTACTTACTGCTTTTCCTGAGAGTATCTTTTGATTCATTCATTCAATAGCGTCTTTTAAACATGAAAATGTTGTGCTAGGGATTTACAGGAGCAAGACAGCTGTGAGCCATGGATGTGGTCCTTTGCAGAGTAACTTCTTCAGTTACTACCCACTGCATGTGTTCATCGTGTTTCAGCGGCAAGGGCTGAGCACTGGCCTGGCACACACGTGAGGAGGCACGCTGTAAAGCCCATGTTCATGGTGGCTGTAGGGGTGCTGCTGTCATCCAGGTCTGTTTGTAGGAGGGGGTCGCAAAGTTGGGACTCTCTGTTTCCCGATGAATTTTTGGAAGAATGACTGTTCCTCTAGGCTGACAAAATAACTGGGATGGCATAAGTGGTCTGTCATCCCTCAAGTGGCTCAGCCTGATCTTTTCTTCTAAGAGTTGTCAGATTCCCAGCTTGGGACTATAGTTGTCCAGCACTGCAGCTTCTGCTGCGTCTACTACTTTTCTTCAGCAGCGTTTTTAACCTGGATCTTCTGGCCCGCACTGGAGCCCACAAACAGTCGTAGCAGCAAGGGGACACATTTATTCAAACGACACAGGTATCTGAAAGACCTGTAAAGCTGTGTATGTAAATATTTGAATGTCAGAATGTATTCTACTAGTATAAATTGATGTTTCATGAATAGACAGACAGAAAACTCCATTTCATATAGAGAATAACGATACATTCTTTTCGTAAAGAGAGGTAGTGCAATTCGTTCAATTTGCATTTGGATGTTGCCATTGTTCAAGTAAGCGGTGTGTGCTTGGATGCATACAAACTGCAAGAATCACACAAAGCGGTTTCAATGTTTTCTAAAACTGGTTCTCTTTTGCAGGTGTAAATCCAGCTGCCATCTGAATTCTAAAAAACCAGGTGTATTCATTAAGGGTCCAGCATATGAAAAAAACACAGCCTTTTTGATGATGAAGCTGCTCTGCAATTTGGACTGATACAAGGTAGGTTAAATAGAAATTAAAAAAAAAAAAAATCAAGGCACAATTCAGGGATATTGTCACTGTGTTCAGTGTCAGCACACAACTTCAGCAGGCACAGTTTAAACGCCAAGTCAATTGATTGTCATAAACTCCTCAGGTTTAACTAAGTTAACTTGGTCAAAGTGCTGACCAGCTCTCTTATGTTAGGCAGATGAAACATTGAAAAGAAAAGAAATGGAAAAAAAACCCCACAAAACTAGAATGGGATTTAGAGCAAGTTGGTGGAAGAAGTGAAGAAGTAGTACTGCAGTCAGTGCATCATAAAAATTCTAGTCTGTGTTTTTTTCTTAAAAAAAAAAAAAAAAGCAAGCCAAGCTGGCAGGACAGGTCCAGTGAAGTCTTGGACAAAGCTAACTGTCTTGCAGCGAGCTCTATGTGAGACGTGAGTTCATCCCAGACCTAGCCAGACTCTGCTGGAGAAAATTAAAAGTTATTTACCTATTTCAGTCAGTTTTTGCATTATGCATTTTCTGCATAAATTAGCTCTTACCTTTTTCTTGCAGGACAAAGCCATTGACCTGGACCACATCACTAAACAAAAAATGAATTACTGTTGTCTGCTGGATGTAGAATGGTTGTCACTGGGATTACATCTAGTGATCCTCATAGATCTCCAGGACACCTGACAGAGGTAAATGATGCAGTTCTGCTTTTTGCTTATATTTAGTTCTGTACTCAGATAGCTATATTTTCAAAAGAGCCATCCCCACAAGGGTAAACCTGTTCTCAGTCGGGGATATTAAGTGTAAGTCACTACAGGCGACCCCAGCATTTGTTTGTTTAACTGTCAGTATATTTGAAGTTGTTCAGTCCTTTGTAAGAGCTGGGATAAATACTCCACAGAATTTTAATTCTAGCTCAGATGTTTAGTTTTTCTGTCCTCTTCTCATTACACAGTAAGTGTGTGAGGAAACTGTTTGGGCAGAGTTAAGTACAAATATGCTTTCTAATAATAATAATATGCCTTCTCTACGGGTAGAGCTCATGAAGGACTGAAAGCAATACTGCATTATTCCAATATGCTTTATTTCAGGAAAAAAACAAACAGGATTTACTTAAGACAGGGTAGTCCCAGAGAAAAAAAATAGTTGAAGCAAAGCATTCACAAATGTGTGTATGAACTACAATGGAATGATAATAGACTAACTTGATTTAAAAGAGGAACAAAAGCTCTATTTTAAGCAACTGTCTTTGGCCTAGTCTACCAAATGACATGGAGAGCCTCCCTACTTTACTTTCTTTAGAGTGTGGCCTTTGCTATCAAAGAGAATACATTTACAGAGCAAGTCATGCCTTAAGTGTGCTTCAGAGAACAACTATATGCTACACGTTGGCCAGATACATAGGAGCGGATTCCTTAAGAGACCTCTCAATCTGGAAAAAAAAGGATTCCATTTACCATGAAGAGGCATGCATAGAAGCAGAAAAGGTATGTGTCGCCTTGTCTGAGACACATTCACTCGAGCTACTCTAAATCTTCCCAAAACACAACAGAAAACGTGCAGTTTAATACTGGTAACTTCTGTCCACAGGAACTTTTGCATTAGTGAAGATGAAGAGCTGCATTTGAAGGCACTACCTTTGCAAGAGTGAAGAGGAAGACATGGATACAATGTCAGTTCTCTGCCAAAGCACAGTATGGAGCTCACCTGAAGAACTCGTGAGTATTACCCACAGAGCAAAGGTATGGCATTTCCAAAATTAGCGCTTCTCTTCACACAGAATTAGTCTTCTGAGAATTAATTTCCTCCTTCGCTCCCTGGCACACACAACAAATATTTTAACCTTGAAATACCTTTCTGTCTTTCCTAAGCCTCACTGAAAATAAGCCTAGGAGTCCTAGCCCTCATCAGGGAGGCTGAGGAGGTAGTGGTTATATAGTCTGCTTCCACCAAGTAATTCCACGAAGCCTGACTGATGCACAGCCCTGGATGTGCAGGAACAGAGTGGTCAGTCTCCCCTGAGAAGTGATACACGTTCAAACTGTCCCTCTTGTGCAAGGTATTGTCCTGGTTCCGGCTGGGACA
>NW_009188249.1:52527-70158 GCF_000690835.1 Fulmarus glacialis | reverse complement strand
AACCTTAATGATTCTATGATTCTATTTGTCCAACCCATCCCTCTGGCTCCTGCAGGATCATAGAATCACAGAATCATGGTGATTCTTAGGATGCACCTAAGGATCCTGTGCTGTTCAAAAGCCCTGCTCTTACCCACTGGTGGTGGAGAGCCCAGGCTTCCCCTCTTGATGTCCTCCAGCGTTTTCCTAGCCAGCCTGTTAGAAAGTTGTTATTTACGTTTAATATAAAGTCCTCTCTGTTGTGGCATAGGCTCATAAAGCTTTGCCTTGTCCCCAGAGGATATGGAGAATAGATTTGTAGACAGCTTTCTTCCATGCATTTGTAGAGTCATCCTTTCTCCTGGCTCCCTGAGCCAGTGGGGTCCAGAAACTGAGACTTTAACAAAAATACACTACATACCTGGAGATTTTAATAAAGAGGTGACCCCCTGCAAAGTCCTATCAGCTGAGGTTTTCAACTTAGTCCCACCTCCAACACCTCACCTGCAATACTTGAGCAGCAGCACCAAACCCTCCAGCTGGGAAACCCAGCCCAGGTTTGTTTTCAGCACAGTCTTGGAGGGGCACAGGGGCAGGACAGATACGCACCCACAGAGATCCCACGGGATGTCTCTTCTGAAGGCAACCTCCAGAGATCCAACATCCGAATGGAAAGACTCCACTAAAAGATTCAGAAACCTCTGCAGCATCACAGAGAATAGGGCTGGAAGGGATCTCATCAGCTCATGTAGTCCCAGCCTGCTCAGATACCCCCAACAGAAGGTAGTATCACAGATGTGTCATTTCTAACATAACTATTACAGTTATCTCATTCCTAACATGTTCCTCTGACCTGTTCTTAAAGACATCCAGCGATGGAGATTCCTGTGCTTCACAAGACAAAATGCTCCGGTACTTCACAATCCTACTTGAAAACTTTTTATGATGCCTAAACTGAAAATCCCTTGCTGCAATTTAACACCGTGTTCTTGGTGGAAAGACCCAGAATTAATGAAGAACAGGCAGTTCTGCCTCATGCTGCTGTGCCCCGTTATATATCTGAAGATTTGTCCTACTTTAGTTTCTACTCTTGTAGGCTAAAAAAATCAAATTCATTTGTTCTTTCCGCACAAGTTAATGCTTTCCATATCCAAGCATCTTGGGTTCAAACTACAATTAAGTTGACAATTAGGAAATGCTGTTGGTAGTACCTTCACCAGGGTGCTATTCAAAACAGTCCCCAAAATATCTAGGCATCTGTCAAAGCTGGGCACTTCTGATCAGATGCCCAAAACCAAAACTTTGGGAGAAAAGAAAGTACAGATCAGGAGTTAGATGGAGGGAAAAACCAGAGCAAAAACGGAGCCCAAGCCTTGAGCATAACAAGGCACACTTTTTTTTGATGGAAGGGCAGAGAGACAGTACAGGAGTGCTCAGACAGAAATTGCAAAAGCAGATTTGAGGAATTCTGAGATCCCTGGTCCTGATTTGATTGCTGACAAGAGCGGGGCAGCGAGCGGCTGCAGCCTGCCATGGAACAACAGAGCAAGAGGTAAAGGTTAGCCGCGATGTGCAACGGCAAAACTGTGGTGATGGGGGGCTTCAACGGCATCCATCTGTTCTGTGTCCCACCCCTTCCTGTTCCTCCACCTTCCTCATCTTCACAACCTCCAAAATATGTGATTATGCCAGTGAAAAACTGCAGTCGTCAGTCAGATGCGCCTGCTAAACCCAGCCTGCTGCTGCAGCCCCCCACTCCAGGCTATTTCCGTGCAGGATTTGCTAGCACGCAGCCTCCCGGTGCCACGCAGGTGCAGCCGTCACATCCCACCCCTGACAGCCTGCTGAGGAGCCCTTCAAATTAAAGAGAAAATACAGTGGGGACCTCTTAGCAGAGCAGTAAATCGCCCTCCCCCCTGCACCAGCCTTCTTCTCAATCAGCTGCTCCTTTAGCTGTGGCTGAGACAAACGAGCAAGGCACAGGGCTGCCCACCGTCATCATGGGAAGGACCAGACGTGGACTCCTCCTCGGTGGGGAGCAGAGGGTAAGTGTCGCATGGACCCACCCTTCACAGACCCCATGAGGTTTCCAACACGCGGGCGCTCACTCGCTGGGCTGCAGGCAGAAGTTGCTCCCTGCTGCACCATCTCCTGCCAAGCTCGCCGAGCGCCCTCCCTCCCTCCCAAACCAGCCACTGCTTGCTTGATCAGCACTTTTGGGGGTTAACGATGGTAAATTCTCCTCCATTGGCCCTGAATGGTAGAGCAGTGACTCATATCTGACCCTGATCTCTCCATCCTCTCCCTCATATCAGCCAGCGCAGGTCAGCTTCAGCTCTTGGAAGGGTGGTCCTCAACATGAGAGAAGGACCAAGGCAAAGGAAAACACTCACCCTTTGCTAGATATAGCTGATCCATACGACCAGTTTAGGTGACTTAGTCACTAGGAGATGTGTTACAGGCTTGGGACGGAGAACGAAGGGTAGCCTGTTTCTTTCCCAGGTAGAGCCAGACATAGAGGCTTTGCAGAAGCAGGTATGTATGGCCTGTGAGTTTCTGTTCTCCATATGGCCAAAGAGGAGACAGCAGGATGATCTGCGATCCTAGCATCACTCCTGGCAACAGGAAGGAAAAGGAGGAGGCAACGGGAGGCAGCAGGAGGCAACAGGAGTAGGAAAAAGAGGAGGCAACAGGAGGACACGGCAGGACACCGGAGGTAAAGGAGGAGGAGGCAAAAGGAGGCAAGAGGAAGAAAAAGAGGAGGAGGCAACAGGATGCCATAGGACGCAAAAAGAGGAAAGAGGATGTAACAGGAAAAGGCAGAAGAGGAGGAGGAGGAAGGAGGCGGTGAAGTCAACGGGAGAAATAGGAAACAACAGGATGAGGGAGGAGGCGACAGGAGGCAAGAGCAGGCAACAGGAGGCAAAAGGAAAAGGCGTCTTGCTCCTTTTTGGGCCTCCCCTTACCTTTTATGGCCTCCTCTTCCAACAATCTCTGCCTATGTACGCTGCTAAGATCGCAGCAGGGCTGTCCCAGAGATGGAGAAGAACTCGGTCCCCCGGTCCCCATCGCACCCAGGATTAGCAGGGCGCAGGGCAGCACCCACAGTGTGAAAGCCAGAGCTGGGCCAGAGGGAGCCAGCACCCCCAGAGCTGGCAGAAGTACGCGCTCTGATCTACCCAAACGCTATCGCACAAATCTGTGCGCACGCTTGCATCCCCACTTGCCTTGTCCCCTCTTTCTTCAGTTCTTTCCCAGTACTCGAGGGCTCCAGCCCCTGCTGCCCCAGCCCTTTCCCCTGCACACAGGCTCACGCTCGCAAATCCACCGCCGAGCTCCGGACCCATCTGCTCTTACAGGAACAGCTCCCCACACAGCCCTGCCTGTGCACTTCACTGTAGACACAAAGTGCTATTTCAGCTCCACACCTGCACTCTCCCTATGACAGCGTGCAATCTTAATTAAGCTTTAGGCACAGATGGGGAGCAATTGTCTAGCACTTATGGCTGAGAGGGGGGACTTGGTCCGTATTCCCCCTTTGCCACATGCACAGTACCGACCTGCATGACTGTGGGCAAATCATCTTCCTGTGCCTGAACAGTCTCACTGACCTCCCACTTTGAAAGAATTTATCATTAGTTTTTGCAAAGCATTGTAGAAGCCTTAGAGGAAAGGTAGCACATGAACGGAGAGTATTAATATTCCACCGGGAGCCTATAGGAACTGACCGGTGCATTAAAACTACCATAAGCAGAAACAAAACTCTTGTACAGCTCAAGCCAGACCCCCAAACACTGGCAGATTTTTTTCAGTACTTTCCATCAGCATTAGGAAACACGTATGTGGCCTGTCATTACGCACCCAGAGCAATGGCCCTGCCACTTGAATGTAAGATAACGTAACCAGGGGGGAGCAGATTCAGATCTACTCGGTGTAAGAAAAGGTTGCATCAGGCACCGTGTACGGTGAAGTACTGGTCTCCTGCTGTTCCAGCATAAAGTTAATCAGGGACAGAAATTAATCCCTCCTGACAGCATGTTGCCAATTTCTGATTTCACCCCCATTTGCTTGTAGCTTATCATCAAGGGAACGGGAAACTTGTAGCACGGACAAGCCTGCCACATGCCTTCTCCTTTGGTAAAGGCACGCACCAGCCACGGGTTCACGTACGCTCAAAGCAACACGTCCGTGCTCTGCGCGCACACTGGTACCCTCACATCCATACAGATTCACAGGTAGGCACAGTGAAAAGTTATGCATACGCTTAAGGCAAAATATATGCTCCAGCACCAGCTTTACTCCGAGAAAGGAGGGGTGGCGGGGCGGGGGGGCTGGAAAACAAGAACAAGAAGAAGGAAATCCTCTCCCCGGAGGGACAGTGCCAGAAGAGCAAAGTGGCATTTACAAATCATAAGCATTTCCCTTCCCCACTCTCTGCTCCTTTGCCGAGAATGTTAATTAGCATTACTCTAAACAGCAGCAGCAAAAGCTGAAACCCAAGCCGCTTCAATTGCTTTAAAGGAAACTTGGTTGGGAATTCTTTCAGACGAGACATTTAAACTCAAATGGTGAGACATCTGATGGCGATGCAGCAGGTGCTTTCTAATGCCACCTTATAAGTTTCCTCCTAAAACAAAGGAGCAAGTTCTAAAAACGAAACCATGATTTCCCAGGGCCGTAGGATTCCACCTCATGTTAGGGTTTTATTCTGCAGCTTCTTCTCCCAAGCCCAGTGGACCACGGATTGAGCCCCACAGCATGGCAGCAGCACCCTGCTCACTCCGGCGGTCCTGAAGCATGTCACTGCGCTCCAGGCTGGGCAACCCCGAAGGCTGCTTTGCAGTGGAGTTCAGCTGATCGTGTTACAGAAAAGCAGGTTTGCAATTATATTCATAAATAATAGCGCTGACTTGGTTTTGTATCATAAATAAAACTTAGACAACTACACAGACCACATATATCTCTGTGTGTTTGGATGATCAATATACATCTTAAAGTATCACCAAATTTTAGCCATAAAAATTGTAGCAGGAACCATGCTTCACAATTTGCTTCTCCTTTTAGTGCCGTTCCCTTTCCTACCATTTGTAAGTCTCCTCATCCAACTTATCAAGACTACTGTCGTCACCAGAAAAGTCCTCTGCCTTGAGTGATCGATGCCGTGTTCCCCAGCACACCCAGTGCTATAGCTTACACAGCCAGGAGGAACCTCTACCTGATCTCCTGAGTAACACAGGCGACAGGGCTGCTGGAATTAATTGCTGCTGAAATGAGAAACTCAACAGCATCCCATTGACTGAAACAATCAGTCTTACACATGTGGACAGCAGTTCTCAGTACCAAACCCACGCACAGCTCCACACCCGAGCTAGGCGCCCAGACTCCCTGGTGACGGGCTCATCCTGAGCACCCGGACAAACAGGCAGCGAATGTGCCGTCGTCTCAAAGGGGTCCCAATACAACCCCATACCAAAACAACAAAAAACCAGCGCAGTCTCCTCTTTGAAAGCAGGGCGTGCACAGCATAAGAGCATCCTCCGCAATGCGTTCCGGGAGCATTCAGCCCCATTACCTTAGAAACTGAAGAGCTGTTGTGAAATAAGTGCAAGAGAAACTGGGAAGGGGGGAAGCAGACTCTCGGCCATAAAACCATTAGGAAAGCTAAACCGTGCTCCCAGCCACTTGCTGAGTTCACGGGAGAATTGCTCTCCCGTCTCCCTCCGACAGACCCTGCTGCAGATCAGAGACCTCCACATCACCAGCCCCTGTAACCCAGCCTCCCAGCTCAGGCAATGGGCAAATCCATGGTGAAACAGGTATTTCTCACGTCTCCTGCTAGCGTAGGGTTCTGCCCTCCCTCCGCCTTATTTTTCCAGGTCTATCAGGCTGAGGAATTTCACAAGTAAGTGGTTTTGCATGGGGCTTGCTCAATAGGACATAATTGACTCTTGTTGCAAAGAATTAAGTGCTCTCAATAGAGATGTCCATTTTTAATGCCTTTTTTATTCTTACTAATGAATTAAGCCAAGATAACACCAAGTAGTTCCCAGATGAGACTGATTGTCAAGCAGATGAGGATTTTATTGATAGATTTTTTCCCCCCCTTTTTTTTTTATGCTCAACTCAGAAAAATCATAACAAAAAAGATACAAGCAGCCAGAAATGCCTTTTCCTCCTTGAAAAAGCATAGAGTAATCTCTCCAGGAAATTCCTTTCCCAGCTATATTAGTTATTACTGCCTCTGCATGGTTTCTAGTTATGTGTGCGTTTGAAGAAAAAGGGGAAAAAAACCACCCGAGTTCACAAAACTCCTTTATCTCAACCTCAGGATGCTTTGGTGAACATTTTGAATGAAATGACCCATAAAGTGATTAACAGTTTATTAACTTGAAGGGCAAGTCACAACATCACCACAGAAAAGCAACACAGTATTTCTAGACATGCTGGGGAGTTTGCTTATGGACACTAATATTCTCACTGTTTCTTTTTTTTTCCCCTCCTCTTTTAAATAAAGGCATGCTTCCATTTTGTCCTACTCCTCTCACTTCCCCACAAGCCCACTACCCTTCCAATTCACGGACTGGTATCCAAACCTGCCACAGACATTGCTTCCTGAAGATCACTCCTCTGGATTGCAGAAAACACATGCTCTGTATCTCAACTTGTACCAAAAATCCCTCACATGCAGCCTGGAAATGTCAAGCACTGTGGCTCCTATCATCCGTTTGCTAGATTTCAAATGCTTTTTCAGATCTTCCTGTGCCCTGCTACTCAAGGTCTCTCTTCTCTCTGCACTTTGCTCATGGTACAGAAAGAGGTCCACCACCCCTCACCCCTTTTCCAAGCAGCTCAGGGCTCCCAGAGGAAGGAGACCACAGTTCCTACTGGGGAGACCATCCTTGTTATGCAGGACCTCCAATCTGCATCCCCAGTTGCAGTTCCCCACACGAGATGGGGACCTGATTTACAGAGCTGGTTTGCAGCCTATATGACTGTCTGACCAGGCTCATCTCACCTTCTGGAGAGAGGAAGAAGGGCAGGGAAGGAGGATCGCCCCTGAAGCATTTCATACGCAGAAGTTCTGCAGCAGGTAGGTAGGAAAAGGACAGGACAAGCCACAGCAGAAGAAACCACGGCTGGGAAGCTGGGCTGATCTGCTTAGGAATTCAGCACAGTCTGCACGGCCGGGCTGGACAGATGCTGGGGTTGAGCTGAGGAGTTTCACATAGCAGATGGTCAAGGAGCTGCGATTTCCAGGTAATCTAATAATCAAGTAGTCATATCAGCGAGGATGTGAGCCATGGGGTCACGAAGGGCTGGCACACTTCCCCCGTTTCTGTAGAAGTCATTGGACAGTATAAAGCAAGGACATTAACTGTTTAGCTCTCGGCTACAGCCAGCAGCAGCTTCCTTCAGAAAAAATCACTGTAGGGCACAGCCAGGAGCCGAAGCTACGCTGGCACTCACCGTTACCCCAGCCTCCACAAGCAGACCACCAAAACAACATGCAACTGCTACTGCCCTGGGGGCTGTCACCTCCTCCCCTTCCCCCTTACCACAGCCCTGGTGCTGACACAAGCGATGGCGCAGCTCTGCAGCAAGTCTGCTCAAGTCACCGATCCAAATAAACTAACCCCATCAAAATTTCCAGCTGGGAATAAACCAAATCAAACTCTGAGCACGTTATGCCAGCTTGAACCCCTCGGAATGACAGGGTTGATTTCTTCACCCTATGCCGCTGCACCAGATACAGAAGACCTGAGGTACCAGCAAGGAAGGAGGAAACAAAAATCCCAGGACAAAGCCTTCCAGTGAAAATAAAAAAGTATGTTTCTAGAAGTGATGAAATGCCAGCACTCACTCTCTACGGCCCCCAACAACAAAAAACCCTATTCAGATATTTTTTTTTTTATTAACTGGCACAAAATGGTGTAATGCATAGAGTGTAATTATGCTTAAGTGCTTTCCATGTTAAATGTCATTTCAGTTATCACTTTTTATATGCAATTTTTATTGAGTGCACAATAATAATTTAGCAAGTAAACAGGCAAGTTACAAGAAAAGAGTGGAAGTGCAGGGGGAGGTGGGAAAGCCTCAAGTGTGACAATGAAATGCACTGGGGTACATGGAGCTGTTACTTCTGAAAGCTGGGAAAGAATTATAAAAAAGCCATAAATTACAAGGTTGCAAAATGCAATAAATTACAGCCTCTACAAAAGCCAGATAATGGAAATGAGAAAGGATAGAGGGAAGGGGGAGGAATCTACATAATTTGTCACCACTGACCCCAGACATCTGCACAGCCTGGAAGGAGCACTGGAAATATTTGGGTGTTTCAGTCTCCTCACAAACAACAGTCCAGCATGGGGGTCAGCTTTAGGGACCCTTCCCCTCTATCAGCACAAACACAGGAGTCTTTCCCATGGAAGACACGTTCTCACCCAAATGCGCAATCTTCTCTGCATCAAACATACCTTGGGGAAACCGGGGGAACTCCAGGCAGAAGACCAACAGCCCCACGCTTTGTAGAAGCTAAAGCCCATCAGTCTGCCAAGCCAACGGGAACGGGGTGCAAGCAAGTGCTGACACGCTCAGCAGGGACAGCTATGAATGCACTTAATCCAGCCATTAAACAGGGGCTTTCAAAGATATGACCCTTACTCCTCTCCCTTTCCCTTTCCAGAAAAGGTCCTGGGGGCCTTGGCGGACACCAAGTTGACCATGGGGCAGCAACGCGCCCTTGCAGCGAAGAAAGCCAATGGTATCCAGGTCTGCCTTAGGAAGAGCCAGCAGGTCAAGGGAGGTGATCCCCCCCTGCCACTCAGCACTGGTGAGGCCACCCCTGGAATGCTGGGTCCAGTTCTGGGATCCCCAGCACAAGGGAGATACGGAACTACTGGAGTAAGTCCAGAAAAGGGCCACTGTGACAGTTAAGGGACTGGAGCATCTCACATACAAGGAAAGGCTGAGAGGGCTGGGACTGCTCAGCCTGGAGAAGAGAAGGCTGAGGGGGATCTTACCAGTGTCTACAAATTCCTGAAGGGAGGGTGTAAAGAAGTCGGAGCCAGGCTCTTTTCAGTGGTGCCCAGTGACAGGGCAAGAAGCAATAGACACAAACTGGAACACAAGAGGGTCCATCAAACCATAAGGAAACACTTTATTGGGTTTTTTTTTCTCCCGCTGTGAGGGTGACCAAGCACTGGAACAGGTTTCCCAGAGAGGTTGTGGGGTCTCCCTCCTCGCAGATATTCAAAAGCCATCTGGACATGGTCCTGAGCGACCCACTCCGGGTGACCCTGCTCGCGCAGGGGTTTTGGACCAGATGACCTCCCGAGGTCCCTGCCAGCCTCAACCCTTCTGCAATCTGCGATTCAACCACATTCCCAAATCCATACGACTGACCCCAGCTTCAGCACAAGAGGGCGAAACTTTTACTGCCGTTTTTTTTTGAACCAAAGATGGCAGCAAAGACAGACAACCTTCTGCCCAGCAAGTGGGAGTCGGCAGCCAGGAGGCAGCCCCCTGCTACGAGAAAACACATTCGCATGAAAAACGTTCTTCAGCAGCCACACGTGCCGGCAATGCCAAAGCCATTCGGAGGAAGACGACAAGCCACTTCTCAGGAGCTGGGGGCAAGCGCAGGCGAGATGGTGCCAGGTGCTGGGAGGCACAGCTCCCTATCGATTTCACAGCCGGCTGGGTCCCCGGGAATCAATACCCTTGGGGTTGCAGGATTTTCAAAACAAAGCCACCGACAGAAAGGAAAAAACCCACTAGAGTAAAACCTACAAACAAAACGAAGGCAGCCAAGTTCTGAGAGTGGAGATGAGCAGGATCTTAATCTCTGGAAAATTAAATCAGAAGAAAATGGAACAGGCGCAGATTTTGGCTGACAGAGAACATTCTCCTTTCAGGAGCTCCTGTGCCAGGTTTATTTGATTAAAACTTTTCAGAATGGAGAGATATGGATGAGAAGGGAGTGTTTTCATTACAAAAGTGGGAGTGAGGAGGAGGCCTATAGTTGCTATAGGACCATTTTTACCAATAATGGTAGCAAATGGTCCCAGTGGATGGGAGTAAAATGATTTTACACGTTATTTCACTCCCTGGGGACAGAATTTTATTGCAGGAACTAGATGCTGGCTTTCTGGTGTCCATCTGAGCTCTGGGCTGACACCGCAAGCTCTGAAATAGTCTGGCAGTTGCTTTTACTGCCTCCAGACCTCAGGCAAGAGAAATCCAGCCTCAGAGCTTTGAGGGGTTGACTGGGAGCCCAAGATGAGGTTTTACTACTGCAGTGGCAAGCCCTGGACATTCCTCAGCCAACGCCTAAGGGCTAGGACAGGCTGGACATTGCCAATGGCTCCTCAAGGGCCTTCTTGAAATGAGCTTGGCAGGGCTCAGCTTAACTCCCAATCTGTCCACTCTTTTCTCTCTGTCTAATCCAAGTCCCACCTTCCGAACACCACCAGAAGAAATGCCCGGGCAGCATCATGAGCATCAGCCGAGGGAAGAAACCACTTTCTCGGCCCACGCAGGTAGACGGGCAGTGGGAAGGGGAAGCCTGCCTCGCTTGTGCTAATGCCTCCATTATAGGAAAAGGGGCTAAAGAAACTCAGGCAGCAGAGCTAGCCCTGTCCAAGGCGAGCCAGCAGGACACGGGCAGGCAGGCATGGCAGAGCTGGCAGCAAGCACCACAGCCCCAGTGCCCTGCCGGCACTGGTAAACCAGGCAGCAAGTCTCCTCAAAGCGAGGGCTGGGATCTCTCCACGTTCCCCTCCATCCCGCGCTCCCCGAGGGGCCCGGCCTCCTGTGCTGATGGGCTCCGGCACCAGTTGCTAATCAGGGCACAGCGCGAGCAGGGACGGGCAGGCGCTGGGCTCCAGCACTTTTTTCCCAGCAGCAGCTGAGTGCCAGCACCTCCCCTGAATTTAAAAAAAAAAAAAGTGTTTCTGTTTCAGATGAACTGGGGGAAAAAGGCTTCAAAGGTTTCCAAAAAAAAATGAAGCAGAAGGTTAAAGGGAATGCAGTTTCCAAGGGAGGAACAGTTAACCCCAGGGTCTGAGTGGTCCTGCCACCCCGTCCTCTGAGCTCCGCTCCCTGGCCTCAAATTGCATTGCGCCATCATAATGGCTACCTGCCCGCACCAGCTCCTCTGCCTGCAGGTCCCCAGTTCAGCCCCGTCCCAGGAGCTCTCTGCCACCCACATCCCTCCTCCCACCATGCCGTGGGCACTCTGCTTTCTCCCAGTTCTCCCTCAGCTCTGCTTTCAGAGGAGACCAGCTAACAAGGACAGTGCTCTTAGAGCCCCCTGAGCTTGTTAAGTTTATCAGCTCTGTGATGCCAAGTGGAACAGAGTCACTGAACTTTACTAGAGGTGCCCCGAGGTGCTGCCAGCCCCGGCAGCTCACGCCAGCCTCTCCTGCAGGCAGCCCCTCTGTTGACGCTGGTGGCCACCAGGTCAGGATGCTCTTCTGCTCACAAGCCATTGTCCCCCATGCACAGGGAAGCAGCAGAAGTAACCCACCCACCAGTGACTGCTTTGAGGCAAGCGGGAACCAAAATGCAAGCCAGGATCCTCCCAATAAGGTCACTGTCCAAGCGCTCTCCAGTCCCTTCAAGCCCCTACATCTCCATGCTGTCCTTGCCTTCACCTTCCTGCGCTAAGCAATACGAAATATTCTGCAATTCTCCTTACGGCAATTGAGTCTGAAGGTGCTGAAGATGCACTGGTTTCTCACACATCTTATGGGCCAGGATAAAGCAAAGCTGTCCTTATGCTCTTTTTTTCTCCTGCCCTGCTCTCTGCCTCCACGGCACAAAGACTCCTCTCTGCACGTGACCAGAAGACTGTTACCCTGTTGGAAAAGTCTGCTCTGTAACCCCTCAGCCTCCAGTCTATACGCACAATGGCTACAAAAGCAATTTGCCATCTCATTTCGGAATTCTGCCAGCAGCTACAACATGGAAATGAGGAAGGCTGGTCTCTGTTGCAGCCCTTAAATACTTGGACTCACTTTGGCCAGGCTCCCCCGTCTGACTTTGCTGCCAGCACCACATTGCCCTTACCCAAAGCACTCTGGCACCCGCAAGGACAGGTTTCCAAGGGTTTGGTACCTGGCATAGGATTTTTACAAGGTTTCCACATGGGTGATGAATGCTGAAAAAGGCTTGGGCACACTCGATGAAAACCCATCACCAGCCCAATTACCCTAAATCTGGTCCCTACCTCTTCATGCCTCTGACCACGACTCATTCCCACAGTGCTATACCAGCTAGAGACGGTGGCCTTTTGGTCGTCTTGGTCACCCCTTGGAGCTGCTAAATTCCTCTCCCACCTCTTTCCTTTCATGCTCTTGTCCAGCTCTCCCCAAAACATCAAGGAGACAGAATCATCCCTCCAGCTCTTGATTTTGGGAGACAGTGAGTGATGGCCCAAAAGCAATCAAAATGGAGGGCACAGAGCAGGAAAGCAGGGGAGCTGGAGTCGGACTAAATAAGGGGTGCACACTTCCAAACAGCTCCTCCTGGGACGGGCTGCCCCCCAGCCGTGGCTGCCACCTCTTAGCACTTCAGAAACAGGGGGTATAGATTAGGGTTGCTGAATGTCCCCATGAAAGTGAACAGAAATCAATGATGTGCCATTCGAGCCCTTGAGATAATCCTATCTAATCAAACAGACCCAGAGAAAACAGCATCTTGCGGGCCATAAAACACCAGCGGCTTATTCCCCTCATAAATACTGAGCTGACACACCACTGCAACAGCCCCTTTGGCTCTTCCTTCCTCCTCGCCCATCCTTCCACTTGAACGCTCGGCTGCTGACAGCTCCTAATGACTTGGACTCCGATGCGGTCCCTGACTGCCTAATCAGGGTTACATTAACGAAGCGGTTATCTCATCCAGCCTGACCCCAAAACATCCTCAGCAGAGCAGTGCCCGTGCCAGCACACCAGGGAAATGGGTGCTTTCAGCAGCACCTTGGCTGGTGGGTCCAGCGTGAAACAAGCCTCAGGCAGCCCGAGGGAAACCTTGGCTCTGCTGGAGCCCACTGCAGAGCTCCTTTCACAGCAGACAGGCTGATGTTTCATTCTCATTTCAACCTTCAGGCCTGCACCCTGTCCCTACCCCTTCTCCCACCAAACCGTCCTCTCCAAGAGCTATCAGGAGTCACCCCAGGCACAATAACAAGGCAATCTTCTCACACCTTCTAGTTTAGGGTGAGGACAAAGCCTTGTGAACACGACGAGCATCAGCTGGAGCTTTAGTAGACCCCTCATAGAACAGAATATTTGGCACTTTTCCTCTGATATTTGGTCTTTGATTGCTGTTCCATTTATTGCCTTAAAACTGTGTGGAAGGTAACTCCTAACAAGCCCTGAATGCTTGGCAATGCACACCCAAGAGGTGACCAGTGGCATGCATGTGTCACAGCCAAATGATGTTCTGACAGGGGAGATGGCCTGCCACTTCCCTGCCTGCTGCCATCCAACATAACTAAGGTCACCTGCCAGTACCTGCAACACAGATCTTGCAAATAATAGGAAGTTGCTGAGTTCCAGGGCATTTCTGCAGACAAGCTTACCAAGGAAGGTGACGTGTCCTAAAGCTGAAGGAAACATTGATGGTCCTCCCACCAGGACACAGATGCTGTGTTTTCTTAAGAAATCAAGATAAAATAGGAAGTTTTGAGGTCTGCTGTACTGGAGGAGTTCCTCACCAGAGCCTTGGCAGCTCAGGTGAAGAGGGCTACCTCAGGAGCTGCCTGAAAGCAATCCTTCCCCTATTTTGCATAAGGAGAGGACTACTGGTGGGACTGTACCCATGCAGACTCCTCTGGGATGCTACCCTGCCTGGAACAGCCCTCCTGTAGGGTTTAGTCTTGTTCCCTGGCTTCACCAGTTTTGGCTTCCAAATTCCCAGAAGCCTCCCAGTGTGCCCAGTCTTTCCCACGAAGAAAGCTCTCCATGCTATGGAGAAATCCACCTGCTTCCTGGAAAAGCAGGATGCAGCTGGGAGAGGTTTTGGGGACCTTTTCCCTCCTCCTGCAGGGTAGTTGACCACCGCTCCCCCAGCACCGCAAGTCTCCCTGGCACCCCTTGTGCCTCAGGGGGCTGCAGCAGAGTGCTTTCTCCCTCTCCTCCCTCCCCTTAAACAGGGCAAGGAGGGTGGGAATAGCAAAGCTAAGGAAAAACAAAACAACAAAGCACCGTATAATCTGCATATTTCACCATTTGGCGGAGGGGACTTTTTAATCATTTAATAATTTTAATCCTTTATCAGATGCTCATCTAAGAGGATTTTGCTGCACATACAAGATTTGGTACAAATTCATTTGCAGTAAATACACTCATTTAGCAAATTTATTTCCCGTCTGGGCACTGAGTGGGGCAAGATGGCTGCTACTTGACAAAGGTGACGAGACCTTGCTAGAACTCCTCCGTGCTGTATTTCTCCTGATTTTTGCAAGCCAGCATCTCAGCTACTGGAGAAAAACGACGCTGGTCATCCTCACAGCTCAAGGTCCCGCAGATAGCAGGGCACACCTTCGAACAGCACCCAGCCCTGCACCCCAGCCATGAGGGTATCTTCTCCCACTGATGTGCAGATGCTCACCCTGCCCTACTGACTTAGTATACTGGAGACTGGCTGGCTCTTTCTACACCAGTAACTAAAGAGGACCACAGCACAGGCTACAGCGCTGCCCCACCACCCAGATCGGAGCAGACAGCCATGGCCCAGACCCACCAGCCCTCTCCCCAACATATTTTGGCAGAGAGACAGTCCAGGTGAGGTCACTTTGTTTTGGGGAGGAGAGGTCAACCACGAGGGCATGAACCATGCCATGCCACTTGTCTCCAGAGCCAGAGAACGGGCACCAGCTTATTTTACTTACTCGGACAGATACAATACCTAATGAAAAACCACAGCAGAGAAGGCAGGCTGGCAGGGCAGGCTGCTGCAGCTCTAAAGAGTCAGGCTGCAACTCAGGGCAGCTGGGTTTTGTTCAGCCCTACTGCATTTCTGACCTAACCACCTCCTCTTCTGCCACGTGGCTGATGGTCTGCGGAGGCCGGCTCAGCAGAGCCCTGCTCGCAGTGCCGGGCGACCGCAACACGCGTTGGGAAGGGCTGCAATGTTTCATTGCGTCTGCAAGGGACACCCAGGAACACAGCCGAGGCACGGCTGCCCCACCAGAGTCCCTCTAGCTGGCCTCTTGTGGGATAAAAGCCGTCCCCTCTCACATGACATAGAGCTTGTGCGCAAAGTGAGGATTTGTATGGACACAGAAAAAAAATCCTTTCGTTCATGGACTCTCAAGTGCCCGTGGCAGAGGGCCTGTCTGTATGACCGAGATGGCATCAGACATGTGCTCCAGCAGGCTGCACTTAGCAGAAAGGCATCAAACCCATGGCCTCAAAGGACACGAGATACCACAAGTGAAACCACTTGTGGCTCCCAAAGGAGATGCAGCCACCTGCCACGTTTCCTCAGCAGAAAAAACAAAGGTGACAGAGGTGAAACTTGCCGAACAGTTTCGCCTTTGCTTAAAGCGACACCAGTCACGTACAGCAAGAAGCAGCTATCTTGGGTGTAAATCCAACAGGAGCAATTCCGGAGGCCGCCTGAGACACAGGACTTCAGGAGTGAGTATCACCTTACTTGCTACCTGCCAGCATCAGCACACGCCAAAGACTGTAAATCTGCTTTCCCAAAGCCAAAGGAAAACACAACTGTAACTAAAACCTCTCTTGTCCACAAAACCTGCTGTGACAGTAGCTGCCCAGGAACACCGGTGTTCACCGCAGCCCAAAACCAGAGAGCAAACCGCGCAGTTGAAACCTCCAATTCTCGAGCTATTTTGGGGGGAGGAAATGGGAATGAACACTAGTGTGAATTTACACCATTCTGAGGCTCTCTTAATTTACAGGGGGCCAGAAGATAGCATCTATATTATAAGAGCTATGTGCTCTGTACACACGCAAGGCAACTACCGAGGCACAGGTTTTCCAGCTTGAATACAATTCATAGGATATAATGATACTTCTTCAGATGGCTTAAAGCTACAGCAAGAGCCTGCTGCAGGGCTGATCATTTCTCATGTTGTTTGTGCGCTTCAGTTTCTTTATGTGTTTTTTTTCAGCCAAATACTTAGAAAATACCCCGTAGAAACTGAAGCTGGATCCCCCAAATGCCAATTCCATGATTAACCAATGGGTCGTTCCACTGCCAGCCTCTCTCCTCTCATCTCACAACGTCTAATCTTCATCTAGAGAATAGAAGGAAAAGTTTCCTCTTCCCCACAGCTGTCAGGGAATGCATGAATCTCTCTTACCCATCTTTAAGGCCAGTACAAACGGCCCCTTTAAAAGGAAAGGGCACAAAGTATTTCCCTGACACTTTATACCCTCTTCGGGCAAGACCCGAGAGCCACGCTTTTGTGTTCACAGACCAGGGAAGAGGGCAAGCAGCACAACGCTGTTTTTTCTGGGTTGTAACATCTGACCACCTGAGCATCTCGGCCAGACAAGGGGTAAGAGCCAGGGTGTGAGGGGCTTGTCCTCAGCCTCCTTGGAGCTGCCAACAAACCAAGTCATGCTGACGCACGGCTTTTGGATGGAAGTTTTAACCAAAACACAGGAGTGATCTTGGCTGGATTTGCACCAGGAGCTTCCACCCAGCAAGCTACCTTCCCTTCTCTGGGACACCACTGATGCAATCCCAGATGCACGGTCAGCTTTTTAGACAAACGTCAAAGCAGCTTTTTGGCTCCCCAGTACGTCATTTCTGCTGTAAGCACTGTGGGGCAGAGAGCACACCCCCCTGGGCAAGCAGAGCGCACCACGTGTGCTGCAGCCAGGCGTAAGTTCTACTGGAGCATAAGTAAGTCACAAAAATATTGTGCCCAGTTCAAGCTATGGTTAATTCAAACAGGCCTACCAGTTTTTGACAGCTCAGTTTGAATGCTCTGGCGCTTGAAATGCAAAATACAACATAGTCCATTACCCTGCGTCTGCAGAGAATTATATCTTGTTTTTTGTAGTTTATTCAACAAATCCAATAGACTGATCCTATCCTATTCCCCGTGCCTTTAAGACAATCCAAGAATCTATTTACTTTCCTCTTTCCACATGGATGGCAGCAGTGATAGGTGCTTTGGGAGAGAGAGTACCCACTAACATTTATTTATGGTCCAGCAGTGGCTGCGGTGTGCCAAGTGCTGCCTGCGTGCACAGCGAGATACACTCCCTGCCCCGCATCCTTACAGTTCATAACATTTCCTTAACCTTTATCTTTAGGATAACAAGGGCCTAAGAAAAGATTTCCTGGGGTAAATTGCTTTCTGCACCTCTCCAGAGTACCTCGCGTTGGCCCCTTCCAAAGCCCAGCACCAACATAGACCGGTGCAATCCAATTTGGGCAACTGCTATGCCCCATTCTGTGGGTGGTGAATCTAAGGCATGAAAAGGTGAAGAGCTTCAGGCCTGACAAGCAAAATGAGCCTTAAACCTTTAAAGTATGCTTGCTTCTAGAAGCACACACCCAAAAACATTTTGATCTGTGCCTCAGCAGCATCCAGGAAGAAGCTGAAGAGGCTGCCCCGGGAACTCATTCACAATCACAACCAAGGCAATGTTCTGCTTTCTCACA